>NC_133329.1:158145949-158445949 GCF_042186555.1 Aquarana catesbeiana
CGGGAAATTACCGAAACCTCTCAGAAGTGAGGAGGAGTATAGGCCCCTTGAGCAGCTCTGTGTGAGGGAGCAAACAAGGGGCCTTGTGTCTCAAATTTATATGATTCTGAGGGTGGGGGAGGAGCTGCAGGCACCCCCATATATCAAGAAATGGGAAGGGGAGTTAGGGTCACGGTGTAGTAATACAAAGAAACAAAAAAGGCGCCTCTAAGTGCAGAAGATTGACAATTTTAATGCCCCAAAAAGGGTTAAAAACACTTACAAAATGGAAGTGGTAATCAGGCACATCATGAATAAAGCTGCATTGGAAGGGATGGCGGTCAGAGGAAGCCTTCAGATGGAATGGATGTGATCACTGAACACAGCGGTGTGGGACACAGGAAGCCGCTGTGAGACCGGCGTCATCAGCTGGAAGGGAGACGAACCCGGAAGTGATGTCATCCACAGGGCGGCTCGATAACCAGCCTGAACCGCAAACAAACAGCCTGGACGAGGATGTGATGTCATCAGAAAGGGACGCGTTTCGGAACCTTCAATCGTTCCTTTTTCAACCTATGGCCACACTGATGACTTGAGAGGAATATATACACACCCACTAACAGTGGATTGGCCAGTGGGCGGGGGCAGCAAGGGAACATTTATTGAGTTGTAATCAGTTCGTTTTGTGCATATAAATGAAGGAAAACAAAAGGATACCTGCTACAGCATTCTAAAAAACATTATAAAAGACATTAAAAACATTAAAAAACTTTAAAAAACTTTAAAAAAAAGGAGGAAAAAATGTGATATAATGGTACGATATATAAAACAATAACCGATCATAGAGCCCGCAAGACACATGACAGAATGGGGATGGTGTAAGCAGGCAGGATGATGTCGATGTTAAGCTACAGGCCTAGAAGGAAACATACTACTATCAATAATTGATCATTAATTGATCGTTAAAATGAGGATAATAAGGGGGGGGGGGGGGGTTATTGGAAGAACCTAAAATACTATCTACAGAAGGGAAGTATCATGTTAAAGTATGGCGCTAACTTCAAAATCTTCATTTAACCCTCCGGGGGCCAGAACGCCAAGCAAAAATATCCAGTACATTTCTCTATGGCATAGGCGTCGGTAACGTTCAGCAGCAGGGAGGTCTTATCAACAATATAAGACCACATTGCCTACTAAGAACTCTCATTCACGTTCCAATACCCAGAAAGATAATTTAAGATTTATCACCCAGTTTCACACCCATCATAAACATATGGAAAAAATTATCAGAAAACATTGGTCTTTGCTATTACAAGATGAACATCTACTCCCTACCCTGCCAAATAGACCCCAGTTTGCGTATAGAAAGGCACCTAACATCAAAAGCAAGGTAGCAACCAGCAAACTTAGGGCCAAACCTTTGCCTCCGGGCCATCATATGCCCACGTTTCTGGCTATTTCTGGGATGTATCAGTGCCGTAAGCCCCTCTGCAAGACTTGCAGCTTTGTGACACATGGCCAAAAAGAGTTTCATGTTAAAGGCAAAACATACCCAATAAAGGGTTTTCACACATGCTCTTCTGACCATGTCATTTACTGTCTCACATGCCCCTGTGGTCTATTTTATGTAGGGCGCACTATTCGACCACTACGGAAACGGTTTGGCGAACATCGCCGTTTAATTGAAGGTGGACTAGATAATCACAGTGTCCCCAGACACTACCTCCACACCCATAACAAATCCACGAATGGTCTTAAAGTATGGATTATTGAGGCAATGCCAAAAGACCTCCCTGCTGCTGAACGTTACCGACGCCTATGCCATAGAGAAATGTACTGGATATTTTTGCTTGGCGTTCTGGCCCCCGGAGGGTTAAATGAAGATTTTGAAGTTAGCGCCATACTTTAACATGATACTTCCCTTCTGTAGATAGTATTTTAGGTTCTTCCAATAACCCCCCCCCCCCTTATTATCCTCATTTTAACGATCAATTAATGATCAATTATTGATAGTAGTATGTTTCCTTCTAGGCCTGTAGCTTAACATCGACATCATCCTGCCTGCTTACACCATCCCCATTCTGTCATGTGTCTTGCGGGCTCTATGATCGGTTATTGTTTTATATATCGTACCATTATATCACATTTTTTCCTCCTTTTTTTTTTAAAGTTTTTTAAAGTTTTTTAATGTTTTTAATGTCTTTTATAATGTTTTTTAGAATGCTGTAGCAGGTATCCTTTTGTTTTCCTTCATTTATATGCACAAAACGAACTGATTACAACTCAATAAATGTTCCCTTGCTGCCCCCGCCCACTGGCCAATCCACTGTTAGTGGGTGTGTATATATTCCTCTCAAGTCATCAGTGTGGCCATAGGTTGAAAAAGGAACGATTGAAGGTTCCGAAACGCGTCCCTTTCTGATGACATCACATCCTCGTCCAGGCTGTTTGTTTGCGGTTCAGGCTGGTTATCGAGCCGCCCTGTGGATGACATCACTTCCGGGTTCGTCTCCCTTCCAGCTGATGACGCCGGTCTCACAGCGGCTTCCTGTGTCCCACACCGCTGTGTTCAGTGATCACATCCATTCCATCTGAAGGCTTCCTCTGACCGCCATCCCTTCCAATGCAGCTTTATTCATGATGTGCCTGATTACCACTTCCATTTTGTAAGTGTTTTTAACCCTTTTTGGGGCATTAAAATTGTCAATCTTCTGCACTTAGAGGCGCCTTTTTTGTTTCTTTGTATTATTATAGAGCCTGCTTCAGTCTTTTAAAGTCGCAGCCCTTCTGCTGAAGAACATTCCACCACCCCATTATACTTACCAACATCTCTCTTGTCATTTTGGACTGCCTAAATTTAGTAGAGACTTTTTCTGGATCATGTTAGTCCTGTGCTCCCTATATACCCTTTTTTTATTTTCCATTTCACGGTGTAGTAAACCCACATTAGAGAAGATTTTGAAGATGACACATAAATCTGCAGTATATATTAAGAGGATTGAGATAAATTTTAAATGCCTCGCAAGATGGTATGCCACCCCAGACAAAATAAGTAAGTTTGATTTGGCAAAATCGGAGAAATGTTGGAGGAGGTGCGATGGTGTAGGAACGATGGCACACATTTGGTGGGAGTGTGCCATCGTCAAATCATTCTGGAAAAAAATTATAAAATTAATTAAAACAATTACGGGCAAATTCTTGCCAGAAGACCCATGGGTATGGCTATTCCATGGTACTGAGGAGTCTATTAAGCAATATCACACATCCATTGTCCCCATATTGCTGGATTCTGCCAAAAAGCAGATTGCAAGAAATTGGTTGGATCCAGCAAGTCCAAGCATTCGAGACTGGCTCTACTGCGTAAATGAAATTTATAATGTCGAGTGCTTGGATAGTGGGGGATTAGAGCCAAACGAGGGGGATGAACGGGTGGATAAATGGGCTGCATGGCGAAATTACAAAAGCACTTGGAGTTACTTGGAGGAGATCATAAGTGAGGCCTGAGGGGTTGGGGATTTTGTAGAGTCCAGTTAGGATAGGTGGGTCTCCGCTGTTTCATTGTGGCCATCTGCATGTGGGGGGGCGGGGAGGAATGGGGTGGGGGGGAGGGCGGGGTGAGTCTTAAAGGGGATTGAAAGGTTATGATATTGTAATGTGATTTTATGTACACTCTTTGAAGGGTGTTTGTATTTAAAAATTATTAAATAAAGATTTAAAAGAACTCATTGGACGGCGCTTCACAGTGCAGATGGACAATGACCCGAAGCATACTGCGAAAGCAACCAAAGAGTTTTTTAAGGGAAAGAAGTGGAATGTTATGCAATGGCCAAGTCAATCACCTGACCTGAATCTGATTGAGCATGCATTTCACTTGCTGAAGACAAAACTGCAGTAGAGGCCTGGCAGAGCATCACCAGGGATGAAACCCAGCGTCAGGTGATGTCTATGCGTTCCAGACTTCAGGCTGTAATTGACTGCAAAGGATTTGCAACCAAGTATTAAAAGTGAAAGTTTGATGGATGATTGTTAATCTGTCCCATTACTTTTGGTTCCTTAAAAAGTGGGAGGTACATATACAAACTGTTGTAATTCCTACACCGTTCACCTGATTTGGATGTAAATACCCTCAAATTAAAGCTGAAAGTCTGCAGTTAAAGCACATCATGTTCATTTCATTTCAAATCCATTGTGGTGGTGTATAGAGCCAAAAGGATTAGAATTGTGTAGATGTCCCAATATTTATGGACCTGACTGTATATACTAGACTGACTATATGTATATCAAATACACTGCCACTAACTAAATAACCTGCCTGCTTACTCTGACTCAAGCTATCTCCATGCCAACAACACTACACACGGCCGCCGTGTAGGCAACCTTATATAGTGTGGGGCGTGGACTTAGTCCCCGTGAGCCATGATTGGCCATTATGCGGCGTTCCGCGGTGCTCAAATTTTCTGTGAACACCCCATAATAAATTCAAGATTAGTCACTGCGCTAGTAACGGTAATAAAGCAGCTGCATTAATTGTATGGTGACAATAAGAAGCATGAAAAATATAATGATATGCAGCGCTATAAATGTAGTATTGCAAATAGAAAGTCCATAGTGTTTGAAATAAAGTCCTTGTTCAGGAGAAAACGCTGGAATCACCCTCAGTGTAGACAGAAATACAAATTGGGTGAATACGGACTTATCCTCCACCGAATATCAACACACCAGGCCCCTTACCAAAAAGAATAGACCACTTAATCACAGGTGGTCAAACAGGCACGATAAATCCACAGAGCCACGAAACCATTAGGGCCCCTTTCACACGGGCGGACCGTGCAGGTCCGCCTGTGAGTTTTTTAGGCAGACCTGAACGGACGCTCCATACAGGTCTATGTAGCGACGGATGTCAGCGGTGACATGTCCGCTGACATCCGACCCGCTCCGATCTTCTAAAGCGTGACGGAGGAAAACCCTACTTTTCCATCCATCTGCGGATCGGATCGGATGAAAACAGACTCTACGGTCCATCTTCATCTGATCCCCCATAGAGGAGAATGGCGCTCTGATAGGTCGGTCCCTGCACAGTGTGCAGAGACCGACCTGTCATCTGCCTGCTCAGCGGGGATCGACGGAGCGATCCCCCCCTGAGCAAAGCGGAGCCCGTACAGGGACACGTCTGTGTGAAAGGGCCCTAATGGAGATTACAGATGTCTGGGTCTGTCAGTGTCGTTTTATACTGCACTCAGGATCTGTTACTGTCCTGACTATAAAGCAAACTTCTCTGGGAATTTGTGTTCTGTTGTGCCTCAGTCACTGCACACAGTCAAACACTCAGGCTACTTCCTGAGTGTTTGACTACTTCTTCCTGAAGTAGCCGTAAAATCTCTTCTCTCAGCCTTGGGAGAATTTTGACTCCCCTTGGCAAGTCCCTTGTTCTTAGACCTTAGCTTGGGTCTCCATCACCCGCATCAAGGCATGATACATTTGTGTTTGAGCTTGAGCAACCTGAGCCATTAGTTCGGTTGGCCCTATTTCATTTACAGGCTTATTAGTGTCAGGAATGGCTAGCCCCACCGGTTCAGACTCCGTATGAACAGCACAGGCCACCGCTTTCTCCCTATATCCAGCAATAGAACCCACTTCCCTTGTCCTTTGGCTCTTCTCTTCTAATAGAGCCTCTTCTTCTCATACTTCTCTTATCAATTCAGGGTATGTAGGCACTACTTTGGTTCTCTTTAGGAGCAACTTTAATACAGTCGGGTTATTTGGCCTAGCCCTTTGTAGAACTTGGTCTAAACGAGCTTGATCAACCTCTTTGGGATCAATACCTCTCTTGAGGATAAATTGATTCAGCATTATGTCTACTCAAGATATGTACTCTCCTCTTTTTGCTGGTGGGTGTGGCTGAACTTGTACTTCAAGTCTGCGGTAGTTTCAACTCTTCCAGATACAGCATACAGCATATATGTAGTCCATGGCAACACAAGTTTTCTTCCCCATTCTCAGATTAGGAATCACATCAGCTGCCTGGCCTTGAACACTCTTACTGAGCCCTTTTCGTTTCACAGCCTCTGAAACACTCCATTCTTCCATGGCCTGCAGAGCCTGGCTCATCCTGGTTTCAAACTCCTCTTCCCCTACAGGAGTCGGTAGCTGCCCTGAGAAAAACCTGAGTCTACGGTAGCTCTGGTTGGCATTTCCGGGACCGTTCTTCACCAAATTATCAACTAACTGACTCATATCCCTGTAAAAGGGAGTCGGCTTCCACCAGTACTGGGCCCTTCACCTGAGCCCTTGACAAAGGCTGCCACTCAGCAGGCTCTCCCCCCAGTTTAAGTGGGATCACTCTAGCAATCACTCCTTTGACTAGACGTACCTCTTCTCTCTGGAAGCACACAGGTATCTCTTCTTGCCACTCCAGTAGTACCCTGACTCGATCCAAGTCGTACTCGGCTTCCATGTCTACAATGTAGGCCTGGTGTTCTGGGGCCAGGGCTCTCACCAACTTTCTAATCTCTCTCTCAGTGTGTTTACTTCCCAAGATCTCTAGAACAGTGCTTCTCTCCATTTGAGCTCCCTGAGTTCTGCCCCAGGCTACTGAAGCGGCCTCCCACGCAGGTTGTGGCTCTTGTCTAGGTTGGCTAGGGCCAGCTGCAGATGGTATCCCATACGAGCCCCCAAATGTAGCACAGCTCCCAAATATAGCATGGCCCCCTTGGGGACTGCTTGGATTTACCTGCTCTTCTGCATCGCCATGACCCTGTAAACATTACAACCCACCTGACACTCTGGGTTCAGACATCATTGCAGCACCTTTGAGTAATAAGACAACACTCAATGCTTTTATATTCTATTAAAGTTTACTGAGATACTTCAGATAAGATATTGTTATACAAAGAAGGTAATGGTTCAACTGAGCTTTGAATAGCAGCACAGACTCAGCAGAATGCTTCCTCAAGAAATGCCAGTTAAGACAGTTGACAACAACAGAGTATTAAATGTAGCTATATACAATGGAATACCACTTGAGCATAACCTGAAAGGATAAGCGAGTTAAACATAAATTCTGACAATGCTTCTAGATAGGAAACCCAGGTGGGCCTATTCAACCTTTTATCCTAATGAGAGATAACGCTAAACAAGGATGATATGAGGGCCCTTTAAGCAGCAATGACAGAATGTCCCCATTGCAGATCTGATGGTCTTCACCAGTAGTCGGAGCTCATTAACTATATCCAATAATGTTTAGTAACAGAGAGGTAGTATATCTTATGGTGACTGTAGGTAAAGATGCCTATGTACAGTGTTCGAATAGCAATTCAGTGAAGTGCTCCCAAGGTAAAGCTGTCTGTACACAGTGTCCCAGTAAAACAATCAAGGAAAGACTCGCAATTGGCCTCTCACCAATGATCAGGCCGATTCAACGCCTTGCAGATAGCGATCCCTGGATAGACATTCGGCTGCGGACCCGCTTGTGATGATACCCCGATTAGCTACAGAGCGTGAGTTGCTGTACAGTTGAGTTGGTGCTGGTCAGGTGTTTGATGAGCAGCAGGCAGCGCTGGACCCCCTTCTCGGTCGGGTAGGAATGATGTACAGCCGCGTGGTAGGCCGCGACCTTACTCTCCCTGTGTGGAGAGATCCATCACTCACAAGGCCCGGGAAGAAGAGAGCCTGGGGAGGGTCTCTGATTTCTTTTATAGCTCTTCCCAGCAATCTCCCCGATGGTAGCAAAGACCCTTGGGATATGCAGTCCGGGCCTATAGTCATGCAAGGGGACAGCCAACTGGTGGAACTACAATCCCACAATCCCCTTTGATTGGGCTCACAAATATGATGTCAGTTTAATAACACTGGGCACTAGAGGGATAATACGATAGACAGACAGGGCAGAGAATATCTGTTCATTGGAATTGTAGTCCACATAGCTACATGTGGAAACAGGGTTAGAAGCCTCATCCCTGTTTCAAATCTCCAAAAAGCCTCTGGACACCAGAACCCAATCCAAGAATTACTAATCCTGAAGAAAACTGCAAAACCAATTTTTCCACTCAGTACATACATCCTGGAGTGCCTCAGCTTGAATAAGTGAGAACCCTGGGTGACATCTAACACTTTTGACATCATGACATAACACAACACTGTCACATATACCTATTCTTCCCCCCCCCCCAGCCCTCAGGTGGTGGTGGTAAACCCACAAGCCTGTATCCTTAGCTTTGGCACCTTTGTACCAGCTACTACCTATCTTGGCACATTCCTGCGTATAATCACTTATCCTCACCTCTAAAGGGGAACTCTGCTCCATGCTTCAATTGGTGATTCTCTCTATACCTCACTAACATTCTGCCTTGGGCTCTTCTGAGACAATTTTCTTCTGCGTGCGCTTCCACAAGCGCCCTCTGATCACTTTGCTAACCCTTCAACCTCTCTTTTGCTTTGGGTTCCTGGGTGCACTCTCACTTTCCTCGCTTGTCCTGGATTTTAGAAAACCTCTCCCAAAACTACTGTCTTGGAGCTGTAGGGGGCATAGTCCCATTACACATTTGATCTCTATGTCCAAGCTTAGCTGCGGAAAGTCTTTTCCCAAACCACCCTCCTGAACCTGTAGGGGGCCTATTTCGGCTGCAGTGTTCATCTTATAACATATATCAGCATCAGCTATCACAAACTGTCTTTCAGGTTTATCATCACCTTTACAGTTACCCCTGGAAACAAAATAATCAGAGACCAACAATGCACTACCCTGTTCACCATTAACAGTACTGTTAAAGCGGAGTTACACCCAAAAGTGAAACTTCCGCTTTATGCACTCCTCGCCCCCTTGCATGCCACATTTGGCATGTCATTTTTTTTTGGGGGGGGGGGGTACATAGCTTTGACAGGTACTTCCTGTCCCACTTCCTGCCTCCATCACCTCACTGCCTAGGCGACTCCTCCTCTCCCCCTAGGTGGCCCCTCCCTCTCTGCAATCTTCTGGGACAGGTCAAAGGTGCCAAAAGATTGCCTGGCCACTAAGAGAGTGCAGCGTGCCTCGCACATGCGCAGTGCGTACATGGCTGTGAAGCTGCAAGCTGTCACAGCTGGGTGCCCACGCCGCGGAGAGGAGGAGGAGAGAAGTGAGGCTTCAGGCGGCCGCATCTCTGGACTGTGGGTCAGATGAGTGTCTGTTTATTAAAAGTCAGCAGCTACACTTTTTGTAGCTGCTGACTTTTAATAAACTTACAAACGAGTGGAACTCCGCTTTAAGTGATGTAATACACTTCTCCTCATTGTCAATGTTCTCCATACTGTCAGCACTTTATTTAGTGCTTGCTAGGGTAAGGTCTGACCAGTGCATTGACTTTGCTTTCCCATTGACTTGTATGGAAGTGCAAATCACGCATAAAGCAAACAAAAGCACGTCAACACAGACCTCTGTTCTCTCATAACCAGGGCTGGTGCTACCACTAGGCAAACTAGGCAGCCACCTAGGGCACACTGCTGCCTAGGAGCACCCGGCCGCTGGTTTCCCTCCGCGTCTGCATGCTCTGCAGGCTGCATCATGTAACTTACTCAGTCTCCGTGCAACCGGTTGTGTAACTAGAGGCCCAGTACTCGAGACAGCACTAGAGGAAGCAAAGCCGATGCTTCCTGTATACGCCACCTACTGTCACATGGGCAGGGCAAAGGGGGTGGAGTCAGGGGTGGAGCCAACGGCAAAATTAGGTTTCGCCTAGGGTGTAAAAAATCCTTGCACCAGCCCTGCTCATAACAGATTGCCTTAAACAACAGATTCATATCTACACGTTGAAGTAATGTGCAAAACAGGGTCAGGGTCTGCATTACAGCGCTATTCTCACCAGAGCACAAATATGGCCTATCTGTGCATTGCGGTGCGCTTTGTTAATAAAAAATAAAAAATGATGCAGCTCTGCTAAAACCTGCGCTGGCAGCCAATTAAAAATTAAAAGGCTGCCTTACCATTAAACAAAAGTCTCAGTTTATCTGAGACTTTAAAAAAAGTATTTTAATGCTTGTGGCCAGATTTCGTTTCTGCTGTTTTTTTGGCTTCTGCTTTTGCAAATATAACTGCAGACCTATTTTCACCAAAATGGCTCCTCCTCAATACACTGTTCTTTTGCCAAAAATGTACCACTTGCCACTAAAGCTGCTTGTGAGATCAAGGGTCATTGAAATAAAATTAGGAAAACCATATCAAAATGAAGATTTTTACCTGCTTATACCTAGCATTACTTTTTTGGTTTAAATAATTTCAAATATGCCCACCCAATGCCCACCCGATTAGTACTAAAGCAACACCTCATGCATAGGGACTTATATTCAGTGGCGTCTCCAGCTTTCATATTTAGGGGGGGCACATGGGGGGACAGGGACAAAAGTAGGGGGGCAACTATAAAATGCATAAATATATATATAGAGAGAGAGAGAGAGAGAGAGAGAGATCTATATATATCTATATATCTATATATATATAGATATATAAATATATACCGGGGCCCTTTACTACGACCCCACAACGGTCCCTTCACATGTTCTGCAGTGAGCTCCCTTCCTACTGTATTGGGGTCCCCCAGGGTGGCAGAAAACAAGATAAATATGTCACCAGCATACCAAGAAAATATAAGGATCCAAAGCAGTGGGAGAACTTTCAGGGTTGCAAAGGTTGTCTTGCCTCCGGGCCCTGGTGTTCTGCCACTGTGGGGTTTCCCAGCCTCCTCTTGCTGTCCTGCCCCTGCTATTGACTGCTCTGGTCTGGCTTCTCTTGGAATTTACAGGCTGGTTCTCCTGTCCTAAGGATGGGAGAAATCAGTCTGTTTTTGCAGTAACTGAGAGTCCTGGTGGAGTCCTTCCTGCAACTCGCTCTTCTCCCTGCCAATGAGGATGCAGGGGAAGGAGCAGATCGGGCGGCCGTGGTTGTGTGAGCGCTCGCATTATGCAGTGTCAGCAAGCAGAGGGAGGGGGGAGGAATCACCCGCAGGAGCTGACTGGGGACTCTCTCCCTCTTAGACATTGATTTTTTGTAAAAAAAATTTTTTTTTTTTTAATTGGGGGGCACATGGTGGGGCACAGCATAATGTTGTGGGGGTCAGGGCCCCCTCTGCCCCCCCCCCAGGGATGCCATTGCTTATATTCCTTTGGTTAGGGAGCCAGTGCTTTGCCCTTTACCATGCTGTTCCCTATCAGGTGTTGGTTGGCATCAATCCCTACCTGGTGTTGCTGGTTAGCACAGGATCCCTATCCAATGTTGCCGGCTATCAATGGATCACTACCTGGTGTTGGCGCCAGATACCTACACAGTAATGCCGACTATCACTGGATCACTACCCAGTGTTGACAGCTCTCACCAGATCACTACCTGGTGTTGTCACAGATACCTAAATGGTGTTGCCAGCTATAAAAGAATCCCTGCCTGGTTTTACCAGCTAGTACCAGATCACTACCGAGTGTTGTCACTGGATCACTACCCGGTGTTGCCGGGTATCACCAGATTACTACCCGGTGCTACTAGCTATCTCCGCATCACTACCTGGTGTTGATGGCTGTCACTGGATCACTATGTGGTGTTTCTACCTTTCTCCAAATGCCGGTGCTGCCAGTTATCAGTGAACTATTACCCAGTGTTGTTATTGGATTCCTACCCTGTGTTGCCAGCTATCACAAGATCACTACCCAGTGTTGCTGGCTATCGTCAGATCTCCACCTGGTATTGTGGATAATCACCGGATTACTACCTGGTGTTGCCAGCTATTATCGGATCACTACCAGTGTTGCTGGCTATCACCAGATCCCTACCTGATGTTGCCATTTATCACTGGATCACTACCTGCCACTGTTCTAGAATCTCTACTCAGTGTTGCCCGATATCAATAGATCAATGCCTGGTTATGCCTGTTATCACCAGATCCCTACCCAGTGTGGCCATTATCACTTGGTATTGGTGATTCCTACTTGGTGTTGCCAATTAGCAACGGTTCTGTTCCCAGTGTTGCCGATTATCAACGGATGCCTACATAGAGTTGCCGGTTAGGAATAGATCACCACCTGGTGTTGTCACCAGATCCTTATCTGGTGTTGCTGATTTTCCATGTATGCCAGCCCAGTCTTGCTTGCTTTTACCAGATCAGTGTTGCTGGTTATCTCTGGATCACTATCCCATGCTGCCGGCTATCCCCAGATCCCTACCCAACGTTGCCAATTATCACCAGATCGCTATCCGGGTTTGTCGGCTATCACCAGATTCCTACCAAGTGTTGTTGGTTATCAATGGGTCATTACCCATTGTTGTCACTGGATCCCCACCCAGTGTTGGCAGTTGTCACAGAATGCCTTACCCTGCGTTGACGGCTATTTCCAGATGCTTACCAAGTGTTGCCGGTTAAAACCAGATGCCTACCTGGTGTTGTTGGCTATCACTGGATCCCTCACCTGGTATTGCTGGTTACCACTACCACTTACCTACCTGGTGTGGCAGATAAGCACCTGATCACTACCCAGTGTTGCCACCTGTAACCAAATCATGGTTGTGCCAGCTATACCCGCATCACGGTTTTGCCAGCTATAAATAGATCCCTAGCCAATTCTGTACCTGGTGTTGCCGGTTATCACTATAAAATTTTGCTGTCTGTCACCGAATCACTACCCAGTGTTGTCACCAGTTACTTACCTGATGCCAGCTATCACCAAATCCCTAACTGGTGTTGTCAGCCATCACAGTATCAATACCAGGTGTTGTCAGCTATCACTGTATCACCGTATCACCACCCAGTAATGTCGACTATCACCGGATCCCTACCTGGTGTTGTCAACTGGTACATGTTCTCACTGAAACCTCACTTGGTGTTGCCGGTTATCACCTGATCCATATCCAGTGTTGCTGTTTCTCACCAGAATGTTCCCTGCAATACTACCCTGTGTTGTCAATGGATACCTATCCATTGTTGCTAACTGGCACTGGTTCTACTGTATACACAGTGTTGCTGATTATTACCAGATACCTACCCGATTTTGCTGATTATCACTGGATCACAACTACTGTCACCAAATACTTAGTTGGTGTTGTCACCTATCACTGAATCCCTACCCAGTGTTAACAAATGGTACCGGTTCGCTACATGGTGTTGCCAGCTATTACCAGTTGCCTACCCAGTGTTGCTGGTTAGCACTGAATCATTACTCAGTGTTGTTACTGAATACCTACCCGGTGTTGCTGGCTACCACTGGATCAATATTTAGCATTGCTGGCTTTCACTGAATCCCTGCCCGGTATTGCTGGTTATCACCCAATCACTAACCGGTAGTTGACTGGCACCAGTTCTGTATTTGTGTTGCTGGTTATCACCAGATCCCTACCAGGTGCTGCCGACTGGCTCCTGTTCTATTTCTGGTGTTGCTGGCAATCACCAAATCACTACCTAGTTTTGCCTACTGGCACCAGTTCTGTACCCAGTGTTGCTGGTTATCGCCAGATGCCTACCTGGTGTAGCTGGGTAGCACTGGATCACTGCCTGGTGTTGCCAGCTATAACTGAATCATGGTTTTGCTGGCTATAAATGGATCCCTACCCGGTGTTATCACTGGATTACTACCTGGTTTTGCCAGCTATCACCGGATCCCTACCTAGTGTTGCTGGTTAGCACTGGATCACCACTCGGTGTTGTCAGCTATAATCTGTAACGAAACATCCCACACTCTGCTTGAGTGCTTTCGTCATATACCACTTCCTCCCAGTCTGAATATGGATATCAGATATTCCAACCACTCACAAAACAAGACGATACTTGTTTAGTTGCTGAACATGGACTGTTTATTAGAACCAAAATACAAGTCTTATATACAGTAGAAGAGGAGGTCCTCCCTCCTGCTCATATTACTCTAACAATACACCTGTAACCAGAAACCTAATTAACATGAGCTAATTAACTAATCCCTTAAAGCAGCCGATGTGACTCCGTGCCCTCCTGAGCAATATTATGATTAATCAAGATTTCACTACAGGTCAGACTTGTTGTCACTGAGCTTCACACAGTAGATTATACATTATCATAAGTATAAACACAGGACACCTTCTCACAATAGCAGGAGCTCCAGCAGGAGTCGGCCCGTCTCCTACATTGTACAGAGGCCAATGTGATCAGCTCTCTCAACTAACATGTTGAGTTCAGAATCAAACAAACCAAGAATAGTCTTTACATATATCCTGGGAGATATTGTGGATAAATATTACTGTCCCATTTTAAGTAATCCAAGATATATTTTCTCAGTCACCCTATGCCAGGATGGCACAGGGTGACTTAGACATAAGAGGTGCATGGGGAGCTAAAACAAGGGTTTCCCAACCTTTCCAAGGAATTCTGGGTTCCACGGGCCCTCCCGTCACATATCTCCCTTTTCGGTAGAAGACTAACACAGGAGGAGACCCCAGACGGGTTGACTCCGAAGTTAGTCCATAGTTCCAGTCCTCTAATGCCTGTACCCACACAGTACCCCAAACAAATTGTTCCAAACAGAGCATTACTCCCCCAGCCAACCTCTGCCTCTCTCATAGAACATACGTGCTGCTGGGGGGAAGTGCGGACTGGTCCTTCCCCCTGGAGTCCCTTTAGCCGCAGGAGAGAAGACAGGGTGGCTAGGCTCAGTCTGTCATGCTGTTGGGCATCTGGGCTGACTGCCCAGCATCCCTGGGTTATACAGGTGGAGACTGAAGTCCTATCCACCTTTACAGGAAATCCATCCTCTGTTAGTTGAGGGCAGAGGCTAGCAGCACTCTGCCCTGTTGCCAGCCCTTCTGCTGGAAACCCCACACCATCTGCTCCGGCTAACTGTTGGGGACGGAGGCTGACTGCCCCAGCTTCCTGGAACTCTGTAGTTGTTGCCGGTGCTGGGCAGAGGTTGGTAGCACTCTGCCCGATTGCCAGCACTTCTGCTGGGTTTATGCTAGGGGAGACAGCAGGCCCATCCACCGACACCAGATCAAGCTGCAGTTGTGATGTGCCAATTGCATTCTGCTGCTTGGGAGTGACCGCCACCTCCTCACCCTGGGCCTCCAGAACTGCCGCAGGTGTGGGGCAGAGGTCTTTGACACTCTGTGCGGTTGCCAGCGATTCAGCTGGGTCGGTGTCATCATTCTGGGGCGCCGTCTGCCGTTGGAACTCCCTTTCACTGGTGTTGACTCCCAGGTGCATGAACCCTTGTTGGGGAGGGGAAATGGCTGCTTCTCCTCCCTGCATCTCTGAAATCCACTGGGAAGAGGAACTATCATCTTCTCACCTCGGGCCTCCAAAACTGCCATGCGTGTGGAGCAGGGGTCTGCAGTACTCTGTCCTGCTGCCAGTACTTGAGCAGGGGATGCATAATCTATAACATCCTCTGATGAACAGTCCATTAAGTCCATACATTTTGTAATTTGTGGCTGTAAAGATGAGCCGACCGCCCCAGCTCCCTGGAACTCCACAGTTGCTGCTGGTGCTGGGCAGAGTTTGATAGCACTCTGCCCTGTTGCCAGCACTTCTGCTGGGGACTCCACATCATCCGCTTCAGCTAACTGTTGGGGCAGGAGGCTGGATTCCTTCACTCCCAAACTGTGTAGCTGCCATTGGGGAGGTGAGCTGGCTGCTTCCTTTTCTGTTCCCTCATCTGGCTGCTGGGATGACATGTCTATGGTACTGTCTCCCAGGTGCAAGGATCTTTGCTGGGGGGGAGAGACCACTTTCTCCACCCTGGCCGACTGTTGAGGAGGGAAAACGAACACCTCCTCTCCCTTCTCCCCCTGTATCTGTTGCTGGGAAGTGATCGCCACCTTCTCACCCTGAGCCTCCGGAACTGGGGCAGAGGTCTTGGACCCTCTGTCCGGTGACCAGCGCTTCAGCTGGGGAAGTTCCTTGGAACTCCAAAGATACTGCTGTTGGTGCTGGGCAGAGCACAGTGAAGTTTGGCCCGGATACCAGCTCTTCTGCTGGAGGCTCATCAGGTTGTTCTTCCCCAGCAGAAAAGTCTATCAAATCCCCTGTCTCTGCAACTGGTGTCTGGGGATAAAGGTTCACCATTACCTGTCCATGGAACCCAGAAGATGCTATCGGTGCTGGGCAGAGGTTAGCAGAGCTCTGCCCTGTTGTCAGCACTTCAGCTTTGGGGATGGCAATCTCCAGATTTTCCACTGCGATTCTCTAGCATGCTGCTGGACAGGCACATTCCTCCATCCAAGATCATCCCATGCAGAAACAGGATCATCAAGGTCAGTCAGCACTTGCTGCATCCGCCATAAGACCTCTGCGTCCATAGCTGCGGGGGCAGGTTGGCAAAGCACACTGTTACTCTGCCACATTGCCGACTCTTCAGTCAGGATTTCAGAGTTGTCAACTGGTATTTCCTGATAGTCCCAGGCAAAGGGAGCCCAGCCCTGGCTCTGAGCAGAGTCTAGCAGCCGTCTGTAGGCGATCTCCAGCTCCCATTCCTGAATGGCCAGAAACTCTATATCTTCCAGTGCCCAGTGCACTTCTGAGGTGTTCAGTAGCCCTTCTCTGAAATCCATGATTTCGTCCAACCGCCACTCCAAATCACTCCCAGAGTTAGGGTCCCCTGTCAGCTTCACATACAACAGTCCCAGGCCGCCATAGCCAAAGCCTTCCGTTGGGCTGTCATCCGCTATCCAAGGGCTTGCTTGGGATACGTGCCACTGGAGGGCTCTGTAGCTCTCACCCAGCCGCATCTCTGCCCAGATCAGCCTGCTTAATTCAGCTGTCTGCTCCTTGTGCGGTTTTTCTCCCAAAAACAGCACCCGCAATCCATACTGTGTCCAGTACCTTTCCTGGATGGAGGGGAGAACTTTTCCTTGGTGTCGCTGCTCATGGGCTAGCGCTTCCTTCCAGAGTTCGCAGCGAGTAGAATCAAACCATCCCAGCAGGACCTGCTCTGATACTGGTCCTCTGTGCTGTATCTGCAACTCTCGCAACCTCCTTCTGAATTCCTCTTCCATGGTGGTTGGTATCTGTACCTCTCCTCTCCTGCTATCCAGACCTTGGTTCCAGGTGGAAGTTTGGATGTCCCAGACTGCAGGAAGTGTCCCACTGCTTGCCACCAATGTAACAAAATGTCCCACACTCCGCTTGAGTGCTTTCATCATATACCGCTTCCTCCCAATCTGAATATAGATATCAGATATTCCAACCTCTCACAAGCACAAAACAAGATGATACTTGTTTAGTTGCTGCTCATATTACTTTAACAATACACCTGTAACCAGAAACATAATTAACATGAGCTAATGTGACTCCGTGCCCTCCTGAGCATTATTGTTAATGCTGAGCATTATTGTTGCCCTCCTGAGCATTATTGTTATTAATCAGGATTTCACTACAGGTCAGACTTGTTGTCACCGAGCTTCACACAGTAGATTATACATTATCATAAGTATAAACACAGGACACCTTCTCACAATAGCAGGAGCTCCGGCAGGAGTCGGCTCGTCTCCTACATTGTACAGAGGCCAATGTGATCAGCTCTCTCAACTAACATGTTGAGTTCAGAATCAAACAAACCAAGAATAGTCTTTACATATATCCTGGGAGATATTGTGGATAAATATTACTGTCCCATTTTAAGTAATCCAAGATATATTTTCTCAATCACCCTGTGCCAGGATGGCACAGGGTGACTTAGACATAAGAGGTACATGGGGAGATGAAACATGGGTTTCCCAACCTTTCCAAGGGATTCTGGGTTCTATGGGTCTTCCCGTCACATAATCGAATCATGGTTTTGCTGGCTATGAATTGATCCCTACCCGATGATGCCAACTGGCTCAGGTTGTGTACCCAGTGTGGCTGCTTATCAACAATTTACTGTCTAGTTTTGCCAGCCATGACAGGATCATTACCCGGTAATGCCAGCTATCACCGGATCACTACCCAGTGTTGTTTGCTTTCACTGGATCCCTACTCGGTGTTGCCAGTTATCACTGGATCCCTACCTGGTTTTATCATTTATCACCAGATCCCTACCCAGTGTCACCAACTGGCTTCACCTCTGTACCCGGTGTTGCTGGTTATGCCCGTATCACTACCTGATGTTGTCCATGGCTACCTACCTGGTATTGTGCATGGTGTTGCTGATCATCACTGATTGCCTATCTGGTGTTTCTGGTTAGCATCACATTACTTGGTGTTGTCATCACATATTTACTCGGCGTTGCCATCTATAACCCAATCACTAACTATTGTTGTTGAACTGGTTCTGTACCTGGTGTTGCCAGTTATCAACAGATCCCTACTGAGTGCTGCCGACTGGCACTGGTTTTATTTCTGGTGTTGCCGGATATCACCGGATCAATACCCAATGTTGTCACCAGATACCTACCTATGAGGTGTTGCTGGCTATCTTGGATCACTACCTTGTGTTATTACTGGATCTCTACCTGGTGTTACTGGCTACCACCAGATCACTACCCGGTTATGCCGGTTGTCACCAGATTACTGGGCAGTGTTGCTGGTTATCACCGGATCTTTACCCAGTGATGCCGGATATCACCTGATCTCAACCCAGTGTTGCTGGCTTTCCCAGGACCACTACCCAGTGTTGCTGGTTATCACTGGATCCCAACCTGTTGTTGCTGGCTATCACCGGATCCCTACCCGGTGTGGCTGGTTATCACCAGATCACTACCAAGTATTCCTGACTATACCTGGATCCCGACCTAATGTTGCTGGCTATTACCGAGTCTTTACCTGGTATTGCCAGCTATCACAAGATCACTACCCGGTGTTGCCAGATATCACCAGATCTCTACCTGGTGTTGCCTGTTATCACCTGATACCTACCTAGTCTTGCTGGTTTTGATTTTTTTTAATATTAAAGAGGAACTCTAGGCTTCTGCTGAAAAAATAAAAGTCAACAGCAAATACTGTAGCTACTGACTTTTAATATTAGGGCAATTACCTGTTCAGAAATCCAGCTGTGTTTTCACCGATTTTTCAATCGGCTTTCGGGTGCTTCTGCCACCATCTCCACTGAGGGCAACCGGCTGTGAAGCGGCACGGCTTCCCTACTGCGCATGAGCAAAGCGTGCTGTGCTCTCTAATTGGGCTGGCTGCGGGGGAAGGAGGAGGGGGGCCGCAACAAACTCAGCCAGAAGTGGGAGCGGGTACCTGTCAAAACCAGGTACCCGTTCCACCCCAAAAGGTGCCAAATGTGGCATCGAAGGGGGGGAGGAGGAAGATAAGCAGAGCATCCCCTTTTGGATGGAGCTCCACTTTAAGTATGCCTGCCAATTAATTCTAAACCAGTACATCATGCATAAGGACTGATGTTCCTTGGTTAGAGGCCAGTGTGTTGCCCTATGCTATGCTGATACTAGCCTGTATGCTCTTAAAGCTGAACTCCTTCCAAACTGCCTCATTAACAATGGAAACAATATTCATATATTGTGAGGCACTGGCTGGTAGACTTGAGGTTGATGTATATGTATTACCAAGGTTTCTCATACACAAGGTGGGGAGCTTCAGAGTTTAGGGCAGATGTTGAGAAAACAAACTTTTTGTTTTCTCAGAATCCTAAATACTTCTGGTCTGGGTCCTTGAGCCCAGAGCGTTTGTAAATCTTTTGGTGCAAATGGGCCTTCGTTCCTAGGTCCAAATCTTACCTGTCAGCCAGGCCTGTTTTTTAGTCTCAGCCGTGCACAGGCATTTATATACTTGAGCTGACTGGTGCTCAGGACTCTCCTTCTCTTCTGTGAGTGCCTGCTGCTGGATGAGAAGTCTGACTGCTGACAAAACACTAAAAAGGCACATATGCTGCCTGCTTTGGGAAACTGGTTAGGGTGCACCCTGCTAGACCAGAACTGACATGAGTTTGTTTAGTTGCTTATACCAGCAGATGTTTTGTTTCATGCTATGGACTTTCTTTACAAAGCCCATCTGTATCGAAACTTTGTTTTTTCATGGTCCTACCTTCTGCCTCCTCCCCCTTCCTCTTGCAAATTAGTAAAAAAATATATATTTCAAAATAAGAGTACTCCCTAAATCCTGCCCTACACCAAGGTGTGTTTGCATGTGTGTGGGGGACCTGGTGCGTGCACACACTCCATGGGTCTACAGGACCTGGTAGAGAATCACAGTGGCGGCACTGGAGAAAAGGGGTGAAGGGAAAACTTTTTGCTTCAAACAAGACAACAATGGAATTTTTTTTATTGTAAGACAGGGACAAGTGTTGGGGAATTTTTCTTTTAAGGGGGTTAGGAAGAGTGAAGCTCTTTAATAATAAAATAGTTAATTACATCAATTCAATCATGTAGTGTATAAAAAAATATACAAATTCTGTCATTTACCTTTAAAAATAACAGATTGAATTCCCTGGTGCCTCCTGATCTATACCAAGTTATAATAAAGCACAAGGAACAGACATTGCCTGGGCTTGTATAATAACAGTTTGGCGCAGCAAAATGCAATCACTTCATTAGACAGAGCCATCCCCCAGTATTATTATTTCAGCATGACAACAATGTTGCATGCAAACCTTGGCATTTCCTTGTGCTGTGCTTAGGGCCCTCTGTTGGGTCTAATGTTACCGAAGCCTGTTATTTACACGGTATGATTTGATAGAACAGCTACAGCATCTCATTTGTATGTGCAACATGCCATTGGTTTTGTCTCTGCATAGGCAATGTTATTATTGCTGCCTTTGTACACAGCTGTAATCAGGAAATACATGTCATCATCAAAACACCAGAACAGGAGGTTCCTGATTGCTACTAACCCCTAACTGCACTTATTACTGAGAACAATTCTGTTTGGTCGCTGAATAAGCAACATATATGCAATTTAAGGTTTCAGAACATTTTGCGTTGGGGGGTTGATTAAAAGGAATCTTGTTTTATTGTCATTTAATAAGAGTTATAATCTATGTAAGGAGGACTGGTCACTACACATCATTAGTAACAACAGGCATTTTAAATAACAGACTTTGGAGCAAGGGACTGGTCACTACATATCATTAGTAACAACAGGCATTTTAAATAACAGACTTTGGGTCAGTGCCCATTAATACAGCCTGATCAGTGCCCATCTGCAGCCTCGCCATTGCTCATTAATGAAGCCTGATCAGTGCCCATCTGCAGCCTTGCCATTGCCCATCATTGTAGTCTGATCAATTCCCATTTGCAGACTCAGCAGTACCAATCTACAGCCTTGCTATTGTCCATCATTCTAGTCTGATCAGTGACCATCTGCAGCCTCGCTATTGCCCATCAGTGCAGCCTGATCAGTGCCCATCTCCATCCTTGCCATTGCCCAACATTGCAGCCTGCTCAGTGCCAATCTGCAGCCTTGCCATTGCCCATCATTGCAGTCTGCTCAGTGCCCATCTGCAGCCTTTTTATTGCCCATCTCCATCCTTGCCATTGCCCATTATTGCAGCCTGCTCAGTGCCCATCTACAGCCTCACCAGTGCCTGTTAATGTAGCCAGTGCAGATGTAGACAGAGCCAGATCTCCTGTGTACTCGGCTCAGCTCGGCACTTGGCTCGCAATCCAGGACATGTGACATGCTAGGAGCCATCCAGGAGCCGGGACTGGGCATGACTGCTAGCCAAGCTGAGCTGAGATGAGCTGAGTACACAGGAGATCCTGGCTCTGTCTAATCTAGGGGCGCTCGTCCCCTCCTTCCCCTCCGAGGCAGCACTATGTCGGTGTATAACACGCACCCACGATTTTCCCCCTATTTTCAGGGTGGAAAGTGCGTGTTATACAGTAATTTACCAGCTCCTTCCTTTTCCAAATGAACACAGTGAACCCACTCACAAACTGTGTTTACTATGCTTCAGTTTGTGAATGAGCAGAAAGCCGCTCAACAGGGGCATTGCTAGGTGGCAAAAAGACCAGGGGCTTCAGCCCCGAAGTCCAAGGCCGGTGGGGGGGGGGTTTGTAGTAGCGCAGGGTTTTTTGGGTGGGCAGTGGGGTTGTGTGGTGGGGGGGTAAGCTCACTTGCTGGTTGCTGCCTGGCTTACCAGTGCCCATCAATGCTGACTGCTAAACTCACCTGCCTGACACACTGACCATTACACTGACCTACCTACCTGACATACATACACTGACCTACCTACCTGACATACATACACTGACTTACCTGACCAGGAGACAGACTTCATACAATAATACAATAGGCTGCGCACACCTATGAGTAAAATTAGTCTGTATATGCAGTAAAGCATGCTTGTTATACTCACTGTGGAATTTAAGAGGTTGTGTAAAAAGACTGTTTGATTCTGTCTTCTCTGATCCTCACCTTCTTCCAATTCTGCGCTCTTCACTGCAGCTGTACCAGTCCTTGCAGCCTCTTTCCCCATCATGCTGTAGCGGTCTAGGATCCTTGTGTCATCAAAACCAAAGCAAGCTCCAAGTATTTGCCCTCTTCTCTAGACAAAACAAGCAATTACCCTAACAGTGTGGGCACAGCCCCACTGCAAGGGATAATTTGAAATTTTCCTGGAGTTGGGCTTTAATAAAGCTGGCCATACACAGTTAGATTTACATTGAAATGTTCATATATAATTGTGAAATATCGTTCGTCAGAGCATTGCATGATGTCATCGTTCAACTAAATAAAGTCAGCTGATTTTGCTGGGATACCCATAGGCTACATTCACATGGCAAAAATTGTAGCGCTATACCCATACACCATATTATAAATTAAAGTGGAAGTAAACCCATCCATTTAAACGTTTCAAAAACAGTTACATTTCCGACACATGCCGAGAATGTAACACTTCCATTGGTTGTGCTCTTAACCAAACTGTCAAACTATCCAATGGCTAGTGTCATAGCTGATCACATGTGCAGCATCATGGCAGCTGTAGATCAAACAGAGGCCAAGATGGCAGATTCCCTGGCTGAAAATGATAGGAGGGTTTACTTCCACTTTAAGTGCATATAACTGCATATGGTAAAAATAATTGTGAAAAAAAACATTCAAAAGATAAATTGATAAAGAAAACGTAATGCAGATTGCTCATACATAGATCCGTCTGTAAGTGATGACCAATCTTTTTTTTTTTAAACTTTATTTAAAGAGACAAACAAGGAACCTTTTCAGCAATAGTAGGTCTAGAGCACAAATATAGAAAAGACCTCTGCTCATACAAACATGAACACTGAGCTGAGATGTAAACTTAGGGTGTCAGGATCTAGGAAGTCTCTGTATCACGCATGAAATTTTACTCAGTTAGTAAGAACAAAGAAAAACCAGAAAAGACCCACAGGCCTTTCAGCAAGCAAAGATAGGGGGAAAGAAGGAGAAAAAGAGAGAGAAAAAAAGGGGGGAGGGGGTTTACCACCGCCCAGACACTCCTTCCAAGCCTGGGGAGCCAACAGCCTAGTCTTTTACTGTCAGGGACCCAAGTCACCAGTTCCACATATTCCTCAGAGTAGACAAACTTGTGCCAATAAAACTATTTTTTAGAAAATTTCTCACTAAGGCCTTTTTCTTTGGCCACCAAGTCCTCCATCGTGTTAATTTTCGCTGCTTTTTTCAACCAGATGGCAACTGACGGTGGCTGTGTCTGCTTCCAGAACAACAGGATGCAGCTTTTTACAGCTGTGAGCAAGAACGGCAGGACAGATTTCCTGTAAGCCTTGCTCGGAATCTCGTGGTGGTATAGGAGGAAGAACGCAGGGTCCCTCTGTAATTCCTAGTCGGTGAATTTTTGAACGATGCGATGAACCTCCATCTAGTGGGGCTGCAAAAGGCGACAGGACCAGAAGATATAAAGAAGAGAACCAACCTCCTCTCCACATCTCCAACAGAGGTCCGAACATTGGGGGAACATTCTATAAACCTGTCAGAAACCATGAAATCAGACCGAGACAGAAGTACAGTTAAATCACACTTGTTTAATAATAAAAGTAAATAGAACAAACGTAGTCAAAACATAGCCAGAGTTCAGGAACTGGAATGGATAGTCAGACAAGCCAAACATCAGGGAGCCGGAGATGAGCGTAGTAAAACAGCAAGCAGGATCTGGAGCCAGAAGGGATGTCAGCCAAGCAAGTCTTTTAACAGGAATGCAGGAGAGCATCTCTGTGATATTGACTAAGGTGAAGGCAGAGATCCTCTGGGCTGGACGGCTTAAGTAGGCAGGACTGACGAGCAGGACATCATCAACAGCTGAGTAACTGTGAAGAGATAGGAGCTGGCAATTAGCCGACAGCTGAGCGGCCAGCTTAGAGAAGGAAGGGCTGAGCCCAGCCCTGACAGTACCCCCTGCTCAATGACCCCTCCCCTTCAGAGGACCACCAGGCTTGAAGGGAAAACGTCTATGGAAATCACAAAGGAGGACAGGGGCATGTGCGTCCGAGGATGGGACACAAGAGCGTTCCTCCGGGCCATATCCCTTCCAATGCACCAGGTACTGTATGCGCCCACGGAACCTACGGGAGTCAACAATGGATTGTACTTCATACTTATGGTTCTCAACCTGTACATGGACGTGGCACTGAGGTGGTAAAGCGGTAGTAGACCAAAGGTTTTAATAAGGAGACGTGAAATACATTCGAAATATGCATGTTAGAAGGAAGGTTTAATGCGTAAGCCACTGGGTTAATCCTGCAAAGAATACGGAAAGGCCCAATAAACCGAGGTGCAAACTTCAGTGAGGGAACACGAAGTCGGAGGTTGCGAGATGACAGCTAGACCCCGTCCCCAACCTGGTAGGAAGGCGCGGGCAGGCATCTGCGGTCAGCATGGAGTCTGTACCTATCATTAGCATGTCGCAAAGCCTCCTGGACTTGTGCCCAAGTGGAACGAAGACCACGGAGATGCTCCTCTAATGCAGGAATACTCTGCGGAACAAATGAGTCAGGCAACATGGAAGGTTGGAAACCAAAGTTCGCCATAAACGGGGACAATCGGGAAGCAGAATTCAAGGCACTATTGTGAGCAAACTCTGCCAACGGTAATAGGTCTGACCAGTTGTTATAATGGTCAGAAATATAGCAACATAAGAATTGCTCCAAGGACTGATTGGCTCGTTCTGCGGCCCCATTAGACTGTGGGTGATACGCAGAGGAAAAAGCAAGCTGAATTCACAACTGTGCACAAAAGGCTCGCCAGAACCGGGCCACAAACTGGTTACCCCTGTCCGAGACAATCACCTCGGGTAGCCCATGTAAGCAAAAGATCTCACAAGCAAAAATGGAAGCCAGTTCCTTAGAAGTAGGCAACTTCTTAAGTGGAATACAATGAGACATTTTTGAGAACCGGTCAGCCACCATAAGGATAACTGTGTTGCCATGGGAGTTGGGTAACTCCACAATGAAATCCATAGACAGGTGGGTCCAGGGCCTCTCTCCATTGGGTATGGGTTTTAGGAGGCCCACTGGAAGATGTGGATTCTTACTCTGAGCACACATGGAACAGGCAGCTACGAAGGCGGTTACATCAGCACGTAGACTAGGCCACCAGAATTGTTGGGAAATGGCCTAGAAGAGTTGATTCTTCCCAGGGTGGCCAGCAGCCTTGGCAGAATGGTAAGTCTGGAGCAGTACGGAGACTCTCTGGGTAAAAGGAGCGGTCACAAGGTTTCTCAGGAGGAGCATGGACCTGAGCAGCAAGAATTTTGAGCCAGAATACGATCAGGAGGAATCATAGGAACTGGAACCGACTCCAACTTGGAAGTGGAGGAAAATTGTTGTGACAAGGTGTCAGCCCTTACATTCTTAGTACTGGTTAAGAGTGAGACAATGTAATTGAAACTTGACAAGAAAAGAGCCTATCGCGCCGTTCACAAGAATGTGAGATTCTTATGGTCAGTAAGAATGAGAACTGACACACTGGTACCTTCAAAGAGATGTCTCCATTCTTTCAGGGCTAAAATGATCGCCAACAGCTCTCTGTCACCAATCTCGTAATTGCACTCCGCAGGTGACAATTTCTTTGAAAAGTAGCCACAAGGATGCAGAGCACTCTCAGTGGTAGGACGTTGAGACAGAAGGGCGCCAACTCTAGTTTTAGAAGCATCAACCTCAAGATTAAAAGGTAATGTAGGATCAGGATGTGCCAACACAGGAGCAGAAACAAAGGCAGCCTTGAGACTGAAAGGCCTTAACAGACTCCAGAGACCAACTCTGTGGGTTACCGTCCTTTCTGGTCATATCAGTCAACGGATTGACCAGAGATGAGAAGTTACGAATAAACTTCCGATAATAGTTGGCAAAGCCCAGGAAATGCTGCAGAGGACGTAAACCCACGGGTCGGGGCCACTGTAGGACTGCTGAAAGTTTCTCTGGGTCCGTCAAAAAACCAGCAATGGAAATGACATAACCCAGCAATTTAACCTGTTCACGATGGAACTCGCACTTCTCCAATTTACAATAGAGATTGTTCTCTTAGTTTCTGAAGCACACAACAGACATCTGTGTGGTGGCTCTCCAGGGACTTGGAAAATATGAGAATATCATAGAGATAAACCACCACACATAACTGCAACAAATTGCGGAGGACATTGTTAATGAATTCCTGGAAAACTGCTGGGGCATTACAAAGGCCAAAAGGCATTATGAGGTACTCATAATGGCCTGTTCTGGTATTAAACACAGTTTTCCCACTCGTCGTCCTCCTTAATCCTCACGAGATTGTATGCCCCTCTCAAATCAAGCTTCATGAAAACCGTTGCTCCCTTGAGGCGGTCAAATAACTCCGTAATCAATGGAATCGAATAGGCATTCTTGATCGTGAAACAATTGAGACCCCTATAATCAATACAAGGTCTCAGTTCACCATTCTTCCTCTTTACGAATTCTTCAGTAAAGAACCATTCTTCTTCAGCTCCAGCAGGGGACGAGGATTTGTGAATTTGTGGATGAAACCTCGAGAAAGTGCATCTGCAACATACTCCTCCATGGCCTTATCCTCCAAGACCGACAAAGGGTAAACCCGGCCACGAGGGAGTATGGCATCAGGTTGAAGGTCAATTGCGCAATCATACGGCCGGTGTGGAGGCAAACTACCGCTAAATTTGCGGTACTCCTCCAGCAGGGAGGAGAGTGAAGAGACGCACAGGACCTTGGCTACCTTCTGGAAGCATGTCTTACTGCATTGTGGTGACCAGGAGAGAACCTCAGCATGGAGCCAATCAAAAGAGGGGTTGTGCCTCTGTAACCAAGGATAACCAATAACCAGCGGAAACTTGGTGAGGAAATAACTTGGAATAGGATTATCTCATGGTGAAGAGCCCCTACGGCCATGGACAATGGAACTGTCTCATGAGTCACATGGGCAGGCTGTAGGGGTCTCCCGTCAAGAGCCTCAATGGCAAGTGGAGTGTCACGCAGCTGCAGCGGAATCGAGTGCTTCGATACAAAGGTAGCATCAATGAACAGGCCTGCAGCCCCAGAGTCGATTAGAGCCTGTATCTCGACGGACGACTCAGCCAAAGGAAGGGTGACAGAAACCAGGGGCTTATCCCTCTGGATAACTGGGGATGACACAACGCCACCTAAGGTCTGTCCATGACAGGACCTCAAGGTTTGGGCGTTCCCTAAACGGGTAGGACAGGACTTTAAATAGTGACTTGCCTGGCCATAATAAAGGCACAATCTCTCCCTCCTCCTAAAGGTTCTCTCATTCGCAGAGAGAGGCGTGAAGCCTAAGTGCATGGGTTCATCTTCACTGTCCGACTCAGTACCAGGAGGCATGGGAGGTGAGGGAGGCACGGGTGGGACTGCAAAGCTCGGAGGCAAACGTACAGGAGGCTTCCGCAAGCGCTCCTTAAAAGAGAGTCTTTCTCTGAGTCTGGAGTCAATGAAGATGGCAAACGTGATCAACTTCTCCAGCTCAGTGGGTATATCGCAGGCTGCTATCTCATCATTGATGAAATCTGAGAGAGAATGAGAAAGCAGCCATGAGGGCCTCATTGTTCCAAATAACCTCTGCTGCTAGAGTACGGAATTCAATGGTGTAATCAGCAACAGTTCTCGTGCTCTGTTTGATAGACATGAGGCACTTGGCAGCAGAAGCGGATTGTGCGGGAACGTCAAATACCCTTTTAAAGGAGGCCACAAACTCAGGGTAACTCAAGACAACAGGTTTTGCATCTCCCATAGAGGGTTTGCCCAGGCCAAGGCTCTCTCAGAAAGCAAAGATATCACAAAACCTACTTTGCTTCTGTCCGTGGGAAATGCCTGGGGCAGTATCTCAAAGTATATCTCAACCTGGTTGAAAAACCCTCTGCATTGAACTGGATCACCTCCAAATCGCTGGGGAAGCGGAGAGGAACCAGACATACCTCTTATAAAGGTAATACTCAAGGCTGGTGCCTGCACAGAGACTGGAGCAGCAGCAGGGACGGCCTGCAACTCAGGTTGTACCAGAGCAGCGACAGTGGCAGATTCCAGGTGAGCCATGCGACTCAGGAGCATTTGTAACGTCATGGCAAACTGATCCATGCAGTGATCTTGCTCATCCAATCTGGAAAAAATATTACCAACAAGTGAATTGACTGTATCTTCAGAATTCATGGCCTTCGCCTACTGTCAGAAACCATGAAATCAGACAGAGACAGAAGTACAGTTAAACCACACTTGTTTAACAATAAAAGTAAATAGAACAAACATAGTCAAAACATAGCCAGAGTTCAGGAACCAGAACGAATAGTCAGACAAACGTCAGGGAGCCGGAGATGAGCATAGTAAAACAGCAAGCAGGATGTCCAGAACCAGAAGGGATGTCAGCAAAGCAACTCTTTGAACAGGAATGCAGGAGAGCATCTCTGTGAGCATCTCTGTGATGTTGACTAAGGCGAAGGCAGAGATCCTCTGGGCTGGACGGCTTAAGTAGGCAGGACTGACAAGCAGGATATCATCAACAGCTGAGTAACTGTGGAGAGATAGGAGCTGGCAATTAGCCGACAGCTGAGCGGCCAGCTCAGAGAAGGAAGGGCTGAGCCCAGCCCTGAGAGAACCTTCACCGGTGTTTGATACCTTAACACCTGCCTCCTGATATTTAGTGCAGATCGAGGTTTTGTAAGTGAACAGAAGAATTCTGTCAACTTGTTTCTCTGAAAGTTGGATCCCCAACTCCCGTTCCCAATGTGAGATATATGGAATAATATAGTCCTGTGGAGGGGCAGCAGTGGTCAGCAGTTGGTAGGCCTGGGAAACCGCATGCTGCACTGGAGATTGTTCTTGACATAATATTTAAAAGGAAGTGAGGCTTCTCTGAAAAGGCTCCGGCAGAGGTAGAGATCCAATGAAGTGGGATAGTTGTACTTTTTGCCAAGAATACCATCCATTGACAATCAAATGACATGCCTGAGATTGCTCCACTAACTTCAGTTCCCTGAATCTCAAGTCTTGAAGTCCAGGACTGAAGACTGGATTGCCGACTATGGGGGTGAGCGGTGAAGGCGACGGTGCGACAGAGAAATCTCGGCACGCTTTAAGACATATCCTTTGCGTCTCTCCTATTGTGAGATAGTCTGGAATTTGGCGAGGCATATCCATTATGCACCACGGCACTGACTCCAGCGGGATACCTGCTAGGGCCTGCTCCACCTGTACCCATTGTTTAAGCGAGCTATGGTGACACCAATCCAGCATCATATGGCATGCTGTGTGGTAAAGGTTAGCATCCAGCAGAGCCATGCCACCCCTAAGCTTCGGCAGTCGCAGAATGGATTGTACTAAACGATGGGGTTTCAGGGCCTACAGAAAAGTAATAAAAGCTCAATTCACTGGCATGAGGAAGAAGCTCGGAATCTGCACAGGAAGGGCCTGGAAGTGGTACAGCAGACATGGCATAACAGTCATTTTGACGATGCTACACCTACTGAACTAGGAAAACAATCTTTGCTGCAAGGACTGAAGATCTTTTTTGATTGCCATCAGCAGGGAAGGAAAATTAATTGAAAACACATCTTCCACCCTTCTGGGTAAAAGTATTCCCAAGTTCATTATATATGCTGTGGCCCATTTGAAGGGGAAATCCACCCCTAGCGACGTAGACAGCGAGGATGGCATTGATATGTTCAGCACCTCTGATTTCTGATAATTTACTCAGAAAGATGATAAAACTTCATAGGTCTGGAGTTCCAAGAGCAGGTTTGGGACAGAGACCTAGGGTTTAGTCAAAAAGAAAAGTAAATTGTCCGCAAATGCTACAATCTTTGGGGAAAGAGTTGCATCTAAGGACAGGCCCATAATGTCCAAGTTATTTCTAATGGTACATAGAAAGGGTTCCAAGGCCAGGATGAAAATCAAGGGGGACAGAGGGCACCCCTGAAGCGTCCCATTCGATATCCCAAATGATTGTGAGTGATGTCCATTCACCTTCACCTGGGCGGACGTGCAAGGATAAATAGCCTGAACCCAATGCATCATCTGCTGCCCCAAGCCAAAAAAGAGCAGAGTCTCCGTCAGAAAGGTCCAATCCACCCTGTCAAACGAGCAACAGGGGGATCTTTCGGTTCTACGTGGTGTAAATGAAATTTAGCGTCTTGGTGGTGTTGTCTCTGGCCTCCCTCGTGAAGATAAACCCCCCTTGGTCAAAATGAACTAGCGCATTGAGAGTATTTTCGTGAATATTTTGAGATCCACTTTTAAAAGCGAGATTGGCCGGTAAAGGGTCCTTCCCCTCCTTTTCCCCGACACTGTAAAGGGTCCTTCCCCCTCCTTTGGAATTACAGTGATATGTGCCCTAAGGGGGGGCGGACCCCTCCCCCGTCGCATTATAGGCAGAAAGGAAATGCGGAGTCAAGAGATCGCCAAAGGTTTTATAGTATACGAGTGAATATCTGTCCCAGGGTCTTGCCTAGTTTCATTTGCGCCATTGCCGAAGCTACCTCTGTAGCTGAAAGAGGTTCATCAAGGGCAGCTAGATCCTCACGAGGAGTTCTCCAGGTCAGATATAGGACAGGAAAGGTTGTAAAGCGAAGTGTAGTAATTCCGAAAGATTTCAGCGTTATCTTCTGTAGAATGTGCCTTGGTGTGGTTCTCATTAAAAATCTCAGTGATGAACGTGCGGGCTTGCTGGGCTTTCAAAGCACACGCCAGCATCTTCCCACACTTGTCACTATGCTCATAGAACATGCGTCTACATTTAGCAATCGTGGCCTTGGCTCTACCTAACGCCAGCTAACGCAATTGGTTCCTCAGGGCCGTCAGATCCGCCAAGGCCTTATCCGCCAATGATTTCTTATGGGTGGCTTCCAGTACCCTAATTTTTTCCATAACAGTTTGTTGGGCTCTAGCCTTCTTGATATGAGACCCAAGCTTAACCAAGTTTAATCAAGACACCCCAGATATAGCTCTTTGGAGCGCTTTCCGAACTGACATTGGAAGCAAAGAAATTTCTCAATTCGCCGGATATCTCTTCTATGACCTCCGGTGTCTGTATCAAAGAATTGTTTAGCTTCCACATCCACTGTTTGGGCATGGGGGGCAGTAGATCTATGTCAACAAAGATAGGGGCATGGTCCAAAAAAGTAATCGAGCCAATGGAGGCCGATGTCACCCTGCACAATAAAGACTGTGGTAGATATATATAAAAGGTGCAGCGCAAGTCAGAAAAAAAGTTGCAATAAATAACTCTGTAATGAACAGTCCTTCCATAAATTACCACCAGCGATAGATGATAAGTTGGTGAAAAGTCCCAGCACCAGCAGTATGAAAAGGTATTGAATGCACTCGTCACCACCAGTGTGTAGAGGCAATCCTGCTTACCAGAAAAAGTTGACTCTCAGATTATAAAGAGTCAGGGAACGCGTATAATAAGGAGATGAATGATCATCTAGACATCCGTAACAGCATCACTTCAGCTCTTGCCAGTTATGGAAGACGTAATCCCAGCGCAGAAAGCACTTTCTCCAGGTAAAGGGATGTACATGTATACAGTGGCCATTTTTCCCTCAAAAAATGTAAGGGCACCACAATAGTGTAATATTGTTTAAAAAACCACTGCTTTATTAACAGGTAAAATGACACATTCACATTTCTGTGGATAAACAACAGGCATAACTCTTATGAATAATCCATAGGTCGAGGTGTGCTTACGCCTTCCGGTACAGCCTTACATGTTTCGTAATCATATTACGTCTTCAGAGGCGTGGCTGCCGAAAGCAAACACGTCTAATATGCTAGTCTCACAGGAAGTGCATAGTTGCCAACATTGTAAAAAAAATTATACTTTTTACACACTTTTTTGGCTGTATGCAGAGTCCTATTATAATTAGGGGGCGGGGCATGCGTTTGTAGGCGTGGCATAGAGAAATCAAATGAGGCGCGCCACAGCGAAAAACGGGCGTGGTTTACGCAAATAGTGGGCATGGCTTAAATGGGCGTGTCTCAAAGGGGGTGTGGTTAGAGTCTGAGATGAATGAGGGATGGAGGGAGAAAGAAAGGGGGAAAGAGGGAGAGAGAGTGAGAAAGAAAGAAAGGAGGGAAGGAGAGAGAAGGAAGGAAAGAAAGAAAGAGGGAAGGAAGGAGAGAGAAGGAAGGAAAGAGGGATGGAGGGACAGCAGGCCCAGATCCTACACCACAATAGAAAAGTGTATTCCAGAGTTTAACAAATCAGCAGATAAAGATACTCCAAACACCTGGTGTTAGCACTTCAATCATCCCGGCACCATGGTTGTTATGGTGTCAGGATAATTGAAGCACATCATTTCTATTTTTATTGTATTTGTATTATTATTGTAATATAAAATGAAATCATTCAACTCACCATAATGCATAATCAGTGGGACCCCTGAGCGGGTCACCTGCTACCAGATGCTAACAGGTGTTCCAGCAGAGTCCGTCCTTGCATCAGGTGTCCCCAGCAGATTCCATCCTTGTATCAGGTGCCCCCAGCAGGGTTTGTACTTACATCAGGTGCACCCAGCAGAGTCCGTCCTTGCATCAGGTTCCCCCAGCAGGGTCTGTCCTTACATCAGGTGCCACCAATCAGTGTGACCCCTGAGCGGGTCACCTGCTACCAGATGCTAACAGATGTTCCAGCAGAGACCCTCCTTACATCAGGCGTCCCCAGCGGAGTCCCTCCTTACATCAGGCATCCCCCAGAGCAGTCCCTCCTTACATCAGATGTCCCCTCATTGGAGCCCCCTTACATAAGGTGTCCCCCATTGGAGCCCCCCTTAATCAGGCATCCCCCTATTGGAGCCCCCCTTACATCAAGCTTCTCCCCATTGGAGCCCCCCTTACATCAGTTGTCCCCCCATTGGAGCCCCCTTACATCAGGTGTAGCTGTATCTCCGCTGCCATTACGGTTTTCCCTTTCCCTGAGGGGGAACAAAATTGAGGCAGAGCCGGCCATGTGGCTACAATAGAAATTAAGCTGCGGCGCCACCCACCCCCACTCCTTTCCATAACAGGTCAAAGACGGACCAGCAGCGGAGCGGGGCGAGGGGTAGGCAGCACCGCAGCTTAAATTCTATTGTAGCCACCCGTGTTCTACTTCTGGTCTTCTTAAAATTGGCGGCCGGCCGCGGACCTCTAGCGGCGGCAGGTGAAAAATCAGGAAATAACGGATTTCCCAGGACATTTCCCGGGACACAATAAAATCAGGAAAGGAGTCTAAATCCCGGGGGGAATGTCCCAGGAAATTTGGGACAGTTGGCAAGTATGGAAGTGACCCCCCGCAAACTATCAGTCCGCTCTCATGTGGTTCACTATGCATTCCAAGGCTCCGTGGCTCTCAAATTACATAGGTAATAAGTTACTAAAAAAAAAAAAAAGAAGTTCTCTCCTTTGCAAAAAGAAGCCAAATCATTGTAAAGATTGTATTTAACTGCCCTTTGGACCAAATCAACAGTCACATAGAAATCCACTAATGAAAAGTTTAAAAAGGGCATACAAAGTGAACACGCCATCTAGTGGACATGATATATACAATATTAAAACATCCTACACAGATGCATTTAGATTCATAGAAATTCATAACATTAAATTTCAGCAAGAGAAAAGAGGATAAACAGGAAAATATATATATATATCAATAGTCAATGTATTGCAAATAAAAAATATAAAAACATATTTTTCTTGTTATAACATATAAATAAATAAAGATATAAATGATAAAGATCATACAAAAAAACTCCAAAAAGGCTTCAACCATTATTTATAAAGCAGTTAACATCCCACTCAAGCCAAATGGTGAATAATTCTTAAGGTCATAAATCCAGCGGGTCTCTATTCTAGAGACTTCCCGCTGGACATTACTACTTCTCCAATGTGAAGAAAATCTGTCAATACCCAAAATCAGTGTCCCCATTGGGTCCTTCGCATTACAAAGTGCATAATGCTTAGACACACTGTGTTTAGGAAAACCTCGCTGTAAATGACCTGGATGCTCATTAACTCTAATTTGCATGGTCCTAATTGTCCAGCCCACATATTGTAGGCCACATGGGCACTGCAAAAGGTAAACAATATTTTTTGAAGAGCAGGTAATAAATTATTTAATATCGTATGTTCTGGATGTTACCGCAGAGTTAAAGTTGGTGGCTCTCTAATTAGGCATTCGCCTAAGGCCTCGCACTCACAGGGCCCTCGCGGCCACCTAACTTGCCTGTGATCAATCACTGATGTCACGGCCTCATCACTGAGCGTCTCGGTCCGGTGGCAGCAGATGCAGGGAGCGGGACAGTAGAGACCTCTAGCCAATTCTAAACACTCAATATGGGCTCATGATACTTTTAACCCATTTTTAATTCTAAATTTCCATGTTTTTTATATTTTGTCACCTGTTTGTATTGATACGTAGTATTGGCATTATTTAATTGCTTTTATTTGCTTCTATTTTCATATGAATACATTTTATACGTTTTGATGTGAGCAACTGATCACGCGCCCTTCATCCATCACTCTCCATATAGCCATACCTGACCACCCCGGGGTCAATTTCTGGGCAGCGGGACATGCAACACCATCTCTTTTAGCTTTGCTATAGTTCACAATACTACTTTTCTCAAACCCAAATAGATCCTCACAAGCGCAGGAGTAATCTTTCCTTGTCCACAATTTGCCTCTAGGTGTCGGCAGCGGCTGGATGACAGCACCCGGCTCCAGGTGTCATCTTTACAAGGCTTGCGGGCAGAATGTCCATGTGGGACCCGCAGCTGAGCTTCTCCTTCAGCCTGCGCCGCTCACTCGACCTCTCTGTACCTGCCTCCTATTTGGTTCAGCATTTGGGGCCGGGGGGGCGCTGAAACTATCTAGCTGAGCTGCCCCATGACTGTGAAGAGGAAGGCGCTCCGCCGCCACTGTCCTTATGCCGCCTGGCCGACCGGAAAGAACGTGGGTGCCCGTGTAGTCTCTGTGTGTGCCTGAATAGGAGGAGTGGTGGGGAGACTGCACATAGTGGAACTGATTTTTCCATATTCCTCCTGCAGCCGCTGAATGTCTGCAGGATCGAGAGGAGGAGAAGTGATCATTTAGCGGTTGCATGGAGGAATATGCAAAAATCAATTCCACTATGTGCAGTCTCCCCACCGCTCCTTCTAGCTAACTTCTTCTGCATTCCTGTGCTCTCCGGCCCCTCCTTGTGCTCCCTGGCTCCGCCCCTCCTGCTCTCCAGCCCCTCCTTGTGCTCACTGGCTCTGCCCCTCCTGCTCTTCAGCCCCTCCTTGTGCTCCCTGGCTCCTCCCCCAGTGCTTTCCAGCACCCCCCTGCTCTCCACTCCAATTCTTTATGCCCCCTGCTCTCAAGCTCGCCCCATCACTCTCCAGGCCCCACCCCTCCTGTGCTCTCCACTTTTCTCAGAGCTCTCTGCCCCCCAGCACTCTCCAGCCCCCACCCCCCAGCACTCCCCAGCTCCTCCCTGCTCTTTGCCCCCCTGGTGCTATCACAGACTGGGATAGGGGGCACAGGAGGGGCTGCAGACAGGGACAGGGCTAGGGATCTCTCTCACCTCCCTTTCCCTCACCTCCCCCTCTCTCTCTCCCCCTTCTCTCTCTTACCCCCTGTCACCCCTCTATCTCCCCTTCACTCCCTCTCTCCCCCCTTCCCCTCTCTCCCCCCTCACTTCCTCCCTCTCCCTCCCCCCTCTCTCCCCCCTCACTCCCTCTCTTCCCCCTTCCTCTCTCCCTCTCTCTTTGTCTCTCTCTCCTTCCCTCCTCTTTCTCCACACCTACCCTCCTTTCTCTCATCCCCTGTCACTCTCTCTCACCACCCCTCTCTCCCACAACTCCTCTCTCTCCCTCAACCCCCGTGTTTCTCACTTCCCTCTCTCTCACTCCCCTCCCCCTCTGTCACTCCCGTCTCTTTCTCTCTCACCACACTCCTTCTCTCTCTTACCCCTTCACACCAATCCCTCCCTCTCCTCCCTTTCCACCACTCACTCCCTCTCCTCTTCTCCCTCTCTCTCTCTTCCCCCTCTCTCCTCACCTTTCCCCCTTCTCTCTCTCTCTCCCTCCTCCTCTCCCCTCTCCCACCTCCTCTCCTCCCCTCTCCCCCCCTCTCCATACCCCTCTCTCTCCCCCTCTCGCTCACCCCCTCTCTCTCCCCCTCTTGCTCACCCTCTCTCTACCCCCTTTTTTGCACCCTTTCTCTCCCCCTCTCGCTCACCCCCCTCTCGCTCATCTTCTCTCTCTCCCCCTCTTGCCCATCCTCTCTCGCTCCGCCCCTCTTGCTCATCCCCTCTCTCTCTCACCCACTCTCTCTCCCCCTCTCTCACACAATCTCTTTGCTTCCCTTCTCGCTCCCCCTCTCTCTCCCCCTCTTCCTTTCTCTTTCCCTCTCCCCTTCTCTCTCCCACCCCCCTCTCTCTTACCCCCTCTCTCTTTCCCCCTCTTTCTCTCTCTCTCCCCCATTTCTCTCTCTCCCCTCTTTCTCTCTCGCCCCCCCCCTCTCTCTCCCTCTCCTCTCCCCCTCTCTCTCTCCCTCCCTCCTCTCCATCTCCTCTCCCCCCTCTCTATCTCCCCTCTCTCTTTTCCTCCCTCCTCCCCTGCCTCCCCCTCTCTCTCCCTCCCCCTCTCTCTTTCCCTCCCCCTCACTCTCTCTTTCCCTCCCCCCTCTCTCGCTCTCCCCCCTCTCTCTCTTCCTCCCCTCTCTCTCCCCCTGCGCTGTGCTGGGATCCCCCCACTCTACTTCCTCTGTGGATGTGTAATGACTCAGTGACATCCCCTCCTCATTCCCCCAAGACACGGGAAATTCATAGAGGGGTTGCCACCTTGCCGGGTCCCAGGAGGGTGCCCTGAAAGTGGTGCTGATGAACTGTGTGCTAGATCTGTGCATCTTTTTGCAGCCATTTTTATTGATTGAATTTTTTTCCCATTATGGGCGTGATTGGGGCCTCATGTGTATGTTTCGCCTAAGGCCTCAAAAAGCCTAGAGCTGCCTCTGATTTAGCCCCACGTTGGGCGCCAAATGTAGCAAGGTCCCAGGCCTCCTTCGGTCTAATGAGAACCTCCAGGGCCAGAGATAGCTGACATCATTCTGTATATGGTGGGTTGTGAGGCATAGTGGATGCTAGGTGGTTAAAGGTATTAGGTGCCAGACACTTCTTGAATGCAAAAGAGATTTTTATTTCTCTTAACAAACTTTTGGGGGAGAGAGGGTTAGGGCCAGGACACCCTTAAGTAGTTGCAAGTTCAATTGGCAGACTCCGAGACTTCAATAGGAGGACAGCCATGCAGGGAAAGGCATCCAGCAAGATGCCACATCTGCATGTGCAGGAATGCTGTCTTCTATGGCAACAGTCTTTAACAGTTCCTAACACAGAGTGTAACACAGTGGTGGCACAGTGGTGTAGTGGGTAGCACTCTCGCCTAGCAGTAAGAAGGGTCACTGGTTCGAATCCCAACCATGACACTACCTGCCTGGAGTTTGCATGTTCTCCCTGTGCCTTCGTGGGTTTCCTCCGGGTACTCCGGTTTCCTCCTACACTCCAAAGACATGCTGGTAGGTTAATTGGATCCTGTCTAAATTGTCCCTAGTATGTATGAATGTGTGTTAGGGACCTTAGTGTGTAAGCTCCTTGAGGGTAGGGACTGATGTGAATGTACAATGTATATGTAAAGCGCTGCGTAAATTGACAGCGCTATATAAGTACCTGAAATAAATAAATAAATAAATAAAAATAACGGTTCCTTTCACTTCCACTACAATCACTCCTTGTAGTTCTTCAGCCCACTGAGCTCCCGGTCTCTCACTAGACCCACTGATTCACTGCCACTGAATCCCTTGAGCTCCTCCAATCTTCATGGCGGTATCTTCCTCAAGCGTCACCCCACCTCTCTGCTGGGTCCCTAGCTTGGCACTCAAGATACTTCTCAAACGTCACCCCGCCAATATTCCAGTGAGTTGTGGTCGTTCAGGTGCTTATGTAATAGTTTTTTGAAATTATCGATGCTCCCCGCTGAGACCACCGCCTGTGGAAGGGAATTCCACATCCTTGCCGCTCTTACAGTAAAGAACCCTCTATGTAGTTTAAGGTTAAACCACTTTTCTTCTAATTTTAAAGAGTGGCCACGTGTCTTGTTAAACTCCCATTCCGCTCAAAAGTTTTATTTCTATTGTGGGGTCACCAGTACGGTATTTGTGAATTGAAATCATATCCCCTCTCAAGCGTCTCACAACCTTTCCTCATAACTAATATCCTCCAGACCCTTTATTAGCTTTGTTGCCCTTTGTACTCACTCAATTTTCAGTACATCCTTCCTGAGAACTGGTGCCAAGAACTGGACAGAATACTCTCTAGGTCCTTGCTTCAGTTACTCATTGTGGTCCCTGGTAATAAGGCGGTTGGCCCCTTAGTGGCGACAGCTTACCTTCTACCTCTGACCACAACAGGTTCTCCGGCCGGCAGAACCGTCACTTTTGGTTGGACTGCAAGCCTCAGTCCCAACCCTGCGCTGCTCTCAAAGCTTCTGAATGGGCCCTCAGACAGCCTAGCAGCCATATGTGCCTGGGATAGGCCCAATCTCCGGCCTAACAGCCAGGGCAGTAGAACACAAGTCCACCCAGACAGCCTTCCAGGTGGCACAGAATGGCGATCACCTGACCCGAATTTGTAGGTTCTCCCAGCAGGTCAAGGGATCCAAGAAAACCCCTTCCCATTGGCTGAGACACCCCACACACCCATAACCTGACCTTGTGTTGCCCTTCTCATATCTAGTACCACCAATTACCTGGCCCCCTATTGGTAGAAGAGAAAAGTGCAACAAGGCCAAACTTAGGGAGAAATCAATAGATCTCTAACAATCAACCAGGATAACTACTCCTGGCAAGTAAATTTTAAGGAGCAACCCTGCCTAAGCTCCAGGGTGCTACATATGAAAATATTTAATCTGCCCCTCTGCATTGCCCACAGCTAATAAATCTTTTTTTTTTAACATTAAAATACTGCCATTATATACCATTCTGGCTGATCTGTATACCATGGTCACGTGATAAAACTGCAGGGTTTGCCCAAATGCTGAGTGTTTAGGTAGGAGAAGATTTCCACTACAGCCAGTGTCCTCATGCTGTTTTAGGAGGCGTATCATCCATCAATCAAGATGTGACGACATCCCACCCACTGTGTTCTTTTTTAGTTACTGGGCATGGAGGAGGAGGAAGGGACTTAGCTGTCATTTAGGATCTGTATACACACCCACATGTGTGATGTCAATATCATGTGGCCTTAAAAGCTCAGCTTTAAACAGGAAATATTCTCTCCAGCAATAGAGACCAAACAGAGCATGTGCAGGGGGACCACTTTGACTGTGTATTATCAGGCTTTGCCTGGAGAGACCCTCCAGAAGGGGGAGGATCTATATATACAGGATCAAAGAGCCTTTTTACACAATGCAGAGGATTAACCCCTTAAGTTCCACAGTGAGCCCCGGCTGGTGTCTCATGTCCTGATAGATTGATAGCAACGCAGCCATTGACTATTGCCCGGCAGAGATCCTCGACAAGCTACCCAGGGCATGAGGTCTGGATTGCTGTTCTTCACAACATCAGAGGGGTGACCAGGCCCCTAATCGGATGACTGACCCTGAAATGTAACTCCTGTCTGGAAGGGCAGTATTTTACACATTACTTGGGCTGTGCTCGGTTCGGATCTATGACTTGACATTTAGTTGTTGCTCTGTTCCCAGCGGACTTCGTTCTCCTACCCCTCTGCTGTGTTGACATACCAGACCATCTGCAGCGCTGCCCCACCCCGGTGATCTATCAAGTGACCTTGCCTGCTAGACTGCCCTGAGATGCTGGGGTTCACAGGTTTAGCTGCACTCCTTCACCTGTTGGTATTTGACCTAGCAAATTTGCCCCATTAGGGTATACTCTTAATGATATGTGTTTTGGGGGATGCTTTATTCCGTGGGTGGGGGTATGTCCGTTGCATGTGGGAGGCGGGTGTATGAGCGATGGGGGAGGCTGTATTGCATGTCTAGGGAGCTGGATCAGGCCATCGCTGCTCACTGAGTCTACAAGGCAATGGCATAGAGGAAGAGGATCTCTCTAGCTCCGAGATTATTGTCTTCTGACAGGCTCATGGTTGCAGCTTGAGTAGAGCAGGGCATCTGCCGGGAGGGAGTTGCCTGACAGTTTCTGTCTAATAAGTCTCCTTTCCCCTCCCTTACCTGTGTCCCTCATTTCACCCCTCTCTTTCCCCTTCCTCCTGTCCTTTCCTTTTCCATCCCATGTGATCCTGTTTCCTTGCTCCTTTTCACCCGTCCCATTTCCCCCCAGTCGGATTGTCAGGCCCTCCCTCCCCGGAGGATTGCCATTGTTTGTTGTTTTTAATATTTCAGATTGTAGATCTTAAAGTTATTAGGTATTTTATTGCCCAGGCTGTGTTCATTCGTTCTGCAGGCTCCATTTGTGGGAGCTTGCACTCTTTCACTCTTTTGCTCATAGCTATACTATGATCATGGCATCTTTCTCAATGCTATCATCGAAGAGGAAGGTATACCTGCAGGCAATGCCCTCTTTGGACGCCTGGATGTGTACCTCCGGTTATCAGTGTTCATAATGTTTAGGCATATTAAGTGACCATTATTCACATTCTATGTTTATATATCTTCTTGATTTTTGCTGATTGAATGTACCAGTGTGTGGGTCGGGATAGGGAGCCTCTGACCCTGTGTACAACTGCTTTCCCCACATAGGGGGACACCCTGCTGATAGTGCTATTGGGCATTGCTTCTGGCGTAGTAGTTCTTGAATTGACGGGGCTGCCTTTTGGTTGTCCTTTATATATCTCTTTCTTTCTTTTCCTCTCCTACTTCTTTGCCACCTTCCCTTTTCTTCTTCTTTGTCTTTTTTTTTGTATCCCCCACCCTCTGGGCATTATCTCTACAGCAGTGGCCCTTGACAACCAGCCTCACCTTCATTGGAATTTCGTTGGGCTCCATGGAAAGGTGGCAAGCAACATGTATACTTCTAATAGACTGTGTTGTCGTATGTACTACCAATGTGGGGAAGAACCAACAAGTCTCATTGCTCAGGGGAGGAGATCAGCCTGGTCTTTTGACATTTCCCGCCAGAGCTGTGAGGGTTAATACAGACTCCAAAATGAATTGAACAGTTTTGGCGTGCTGCAGCATGAAGAAAGCGGGTGCCACAGTTCCCAGAGAACATTTTCACAAATCTGTTGGCGGAGGGAGGAGTTCCTGCTCTGCAGAGGAGGATAAGGAAGTGCTGCCACGTGTGTCTGATTGTGGGTTGGAGAGAAAAATGGCGCAGTTCGTAGGAGATATGGCGGATTTAAAAAAGTATGCTCCGGGTGTTTGTTTTGGTTTGAGCGATGCGAAACCTGCCCTGACTGACACCAGAGTGCTGTGTACAACAAAGGGTAAGCTTGCCCTGTATACGGCTGGAGTCTACGAGGTTTTGGGACTGGTCTGTGGGAAATGTTCCGGCCTGACCATACAGTTGAGGCCTTGAATCGTCTGTGGACGCTGCGAAGAAGACACTTGTTTGAGGTTATCTCCCCGACTCAACCTCCGCAGATCCTACAGGTGGATTGGGACCGGAACAGTGATATCCAGAGCCCACCTGCTGTCACCAGAGTCATGCAGGAAGCTGCTGCCTCGGTGATTAACCGGTGAATTAAGCTGTCAGCCAGTGCAGCTCCGCTTGATCAGCATCACCAGGTCCTTTGAGGAGGATCCTGGGGCTCAATGGGTCCCCAAAGGCCATCCTATCACACCCATGCCTAGCACCATGTCTGATCATAAGCCGGATGTGGTTGCCGGGTGCTCAGTTCTGCGTGCTCCAGATGCCCGGGTCCTACCTGGATATAGGGTTCCCAAGACCCTGCCTGGGCTGTTAAAGATACAGTGGACAATCATAAAGAAAGTAGCAGAAGACTACGGGTACTTATACCCCTACATGCCTCCCCATCTGGAAGGGGAGATTTCAGAGTAGGAAATTCAATAGGTGGATGAAGCCGTGTGGGGTTTCTCCAGATCCCTCTCAAAGCAGATTTCCTGAAGTTGTCGCCTAAGATGTCTGGGAAATACCTATCATTAAAATACCTATCAGTGTTGACTACCTGGGGTTATGGCAGGAAGATTAACCCAGATGGTGTAGTCATTTGCCGACCAGACAAAGGTGATCTCAAGCGATTTGTCATCACGGTGAATGTGAAGGGAGAGTCTGTAATTCTACCCGACCTTAGGTACTACTGGTAAAATGTCATTGAAATGGTATCACTACCACCGTGTATTACAACGACAGTATGTCTTGTGTGATGTCAAGGACGCTATGCTGACAGCCACTTCACACACACATTTAAAGTGTTGTTAGTGGAGAAAATTCCAGAGAGCTGTACTGCCCGGACTATACTGGACTGAATGCTGCCGGCAGATACATGGAGTGCCCATCTGAGCCATGTTGGCTAAAAAGTTGAAGTTGGTGCAGGTTGTTGCTTCCCAAGTGATGACAAAAAATCTTCTATGTCCCCGCCTGTCATATGGACAGACTGGGGATGCCTCTGCAAAGGGGACCTATGTCCTGAAGTGTGCTCCCTTGCACCAAGGCCTGGCTGCTTGTTGCCTGAAATGCAGCTGTGCCTTCTTGTCCCAGGAGTTGTCACTGAAGAAGAAGGAAGACTGCTGGGAAATATAGTTCACCCAGAGTGAAAGTGATGGGCTGTGACACGTCATGGACGCTGGGTGTATAGTCAGTTAGATTAGGTTGTAACAGAGGGGTAAATCCCCACCATACATGAGAATAATGGACTAAACCATACGTCTAAACTGTTTCTAGTGTGGTCACCAGGTGGCGTGAACAGTGCTGACCTAAGTGAACTTTATCCTTATTAACTGGCACTTTGTGCTAAGTGCCAGTTCCAATAATATAAATAATGCAAACATTTCATAGGATGTAGTTACACCGCTATGCTGTCTTCGGCTGAGGACAATCAAAACCTGTGTAATCACTTATGTATATACTGCACCTTGTAAGAATAGGATAGGATGCAAGTTTTGCGTTGCTGTTGATTTTCTCTTTCAGGTGTTGCTGTGTCGGTGCATCTTCCTTGGCTAAGGAGAGACAGGGATCTAACCTGCCGTCAACACTAACCCATTTATATATTATCACTGTATATATATATTTTAGATGGATAGTAAGGAATTAAGGTTGCTGCTTAGGCCTGCATTTAAAATTGTACATAGATATTTTTGATACTTCGTTGTCTTATATGACCCATCATAATTTTGGCTTAAGAGCTTAAAAATTAATTTTTTGCAAACTCCAAGATGTAGTTTTGTGGGCAGGAGGATGTAGCGCCCTGAAGTTTAGGCAGGGTTGCTCCTCAAAATTTACTTGCCAGGAGTAGTTATCCTGGTTGATTGTTAGAGATCTATTGATCCCGGGCACATCTGGCCGCTGGGTCAGGCTCAGGAGGAGTAATCCTTGTGCTGCGGTTCCCAGCAATTACATTGCCCAGTAGATTGGTATAGAAGTGGACGTCAGGACAATGATTAAATTGTCAGAACTGCTGAATATAGATAAAAACTTGTGCCTGATAACATTACTCCCCCGGCCACCAGCTGAGCAGATAGAGCCCAAAACCCAATCCGATCTGGATCACCACAAGTGGTAAGCACTTGAGCTAAGGGTTTAAACAGTCCTTTTGCTTCCCCTGGCCCCCAGCTGAGCAGAAGTTTTTTTTACAATTGCTGCAGACAGGGGGGGGGATGCTCTCCGGGGACCCTGATGTAAGGGGGGGCTTTCTGGGGACCCTGATGTAAGGAAGGTGCTCTCTGAGGACCCTGATGTAAGGGGAGGCTCTCTGGGGACCTTTATGTAAAGTGGAGGCTCTCTGGGGACCCTGATGTAAGGAGGAGGCTCTCTGGATACCCTGATGTAAGAGGAGGCTCTCTGGGGACCCTGATGTAAGGGGAGGCTCTCTTGGGATCCTGATGTAAGGGGAGGTTCTCTGAAGACCCTGATGTAAGGGGAGCTCTCTGGGGACCCTGATGTAAGGAAGGGGCTCTATGGGGACCCTGATGTAAGGGGAAGGTTATCTGGGGACCCTGATGTAGGGGAAAGTCTCTGGGGACCCTGATGTAAAGGGGAGGCTCTCTGGGGACCCTGATGTAAAGAAGGGGCTCTCTTGGGACCCTGATGTAAGGGGGGCTCTCTGGGGACCCTGGTGTAAGGGGAGGCTCTCTGGGGACCCTGATGTAAGGGTGGGTCTCTGTGTACCCTGATGTAAGAAAGGGGCTCTCTGGGGACCCTGATGTAAGGGGAGGCTCTCTGGGACCCTGGTGTAAAGTGGAGTCTCTCTTGGGGTCCTGATCTAAGGGGAGGCTCTTTGGGGACCCTGATGTAAAGGAGCTCTCTGGGAACTCTGATGTAAAGGGGAGAGTCTCTGGGGACCTGATGTAAGGGGGAGGCTCTCTGGGGACCCTGATGTAAGGAAGGGGCTCTCTTGAGACCCTTATGTAAGGGGGAGGCTCTCTGGGGACCCTGATGTAAGGGGGAGGCTCTCTGGGGACCCTGATGTAAGGAAGGGGCTCTCTGGGGACCCTGATGTAAGGGGAGGCTCTCTGGGGACCCTGATGGGGCTCTCTGGGGACCCTGATGTAAGAGGAGGCTCTCTGGGGACCCTAATGTAAGGAAGGGACTCTATGGGGACCATAATGTATAGGGGAGGCTCTCTGGGGACCCTGATGTAGGGGGAGGCTCTGATGTAACAATAGTTTATATATATATATATATATATATATATATATATATATATATATATATATAATATATACATACACACACACGTATATTATATACATATGTATGCCCACCCAAGCGTATAACTTTCTTTACTTCGCTGCTATGGGCATTAGCCCCAGATCTTTTGTAGACCTAGCAATGCCCCTGCTGCCTGGTTCTGCCCTCCCCTATGCAAACTGACCACGGTGTATCATGGTTGCTGAGCCCTGACACTGTGGTCAGCTTATGTGCCTCCATCATCCACAGCCTGCTCTCCTGTGTCCCTCCCTGCCTGTCAGCTCCCCATTCCTGCTCTAAAAATAATAGGGTTTTTCTATTTCCATCTGTTATATAACAGTATGCTCCATAGTGGATGTCATTAAGAAAAGTTTGCTGTATAATAGCTTATTTCAGAGCGCCCACATGACTCCCTCAGTTTGGCGCCCACGTGACTGCCTGCAGGTCTCCACCTCCCCTCTCCTTGTTTCCCAGCACCTCCCACTGCAGCTATCACATCGGGAGAGGAGACCAGCGGGCAGTCACCTGAGCGCCGAATGGCACTCGGAAATAAGGTATTTATACAGCATATTTTTATAAATGACATCTACTGCGGAGCTTACTTTTATATAGCAAAGGGAACTATAGAAGGAAAAATATAGAGTTAAAGTGGGGTTCCACCCAGGGGGTCCATTAAAAAAAAAAAAAAATTAAAAGTCAGCAGCTACAAATACTGCAGCTGCTGACTTTTAATTGGACACTTACCTGTCCCTGGGTGCAGCGATGCGGGGGATCGAAGCCCCGCTCGTCCCCCCCTCCGCTCGTTGGCGCCGGCATTTCAACTGCGGGCGCTGGGCTGTGGCTTCACAGCCTGGCACCCACTGCGCATGCGCGAGCGGCGCCGCGCACCGTGATTGGCCGCTCAATCACCTGGGACCTGTCATGGGTCCCAGCTGATTGACAGGAGGGAGGGAACAGAGCGGAGCCCTTCCTGTGCCGAGGCAGAAGTGATGTCACCAGCCCAGGCAAAGGAAGAGGCAGACTACGAGGGACCACCTAGCAACAGGCATTTAGAGGTAAGTAAAAAAAAAAAATATCCAAATGTTTTTTTTTTTAATTTTTCAGGTATGTTTGTTTTTATGGGTGGAACCCCACTTTAACAAACACTTTAAGATTTCACCCAGACCTGCTATTTAACTCCCAGATGTATTAAACAGGTTTTGTTTATTGCTTATGAAATGAAGGATCAAGGATAATACAAAACAACGTTTATTTAAATTTATATTGCAAATTTTGCAGAATATTTATATATACACATTATGGGGTTGCTTTACTAAAGGCAAATAGACTGTGCACTCACTTTTTTAAAAATTTTCTTTATGTGATTGGGTACTCTTTGCAAAGTGAAGCTTTACCTCATTTACTAAGCTCTGGAGAAACCACACTTGTAGAGTGCAAGTGTAATTTTCAAAGTGCACAGTCTAATTGCCTTTAGTAAATCAACCCCCGATCAGTTTTGCCAACCTACCAGATTGAAATTTACTGACACGACACCCAAAATTTACTGGCACAGCCAAGTTTTTACTGGCAGTTCCAAAAGTTACAAAATTGCAGTTTTAAGTACAAATTCCAGTATTTAGGCTACAAATAAGTACAATATGCAATTAGCAATGTGATTTAAGGTAGATATTGAGGCAAAAACATATTTCTAATTTTATTTTCGATTTAGTAAGTAGCTCAGGGACAGGACTCAGGAGGGCAGGAAATTAGAATGGATGATGCACACATGAAATTGACTCTCACAGTGATACTGACAACAGTGTGCTGCAGCACAGATCACTGTCACGACACGTCCCCTCCTAAGTCACAATGACAGTCTCTCTCCATGCCAGATGGTCCCTTCAGTCCCCTCCAGTCCAAGCAGCACTGACAGTCCTGCTCCTGGCTTGCCTTAATCCCGTCCTGCAGACCTGCACACGAGGCTCCGGGCGCGCTCTGCTACCTTGCACCATGACTTCACACGACATGCTTAGACACTGTCTCCACCAGACCCGCCCCCTGAACACACTTTAGCAGGCACTTGGATGGTCTCGGACAGCTCCAGGCCCGAGCTGCGCATGTGCAGTTCTGAGCCGAGCGCCACAGCCATATTTTTTACTGGCAACCTTTTCCTCTTACTGGCATTTACTGGCAGGAGAAAAGTAACCATTTTTTACTGGCTGCCAGTAAAAATACTGACGGTTGGCAACACTGCCCCCGATATGTTCATCAGCCAATGAGGTTGTAGTGGATTGTACTGTAGTTGTTTCATACATTTCTTTACCATGATTTTTTAAAAGTATGAATGTTCGTGACCACAAAAGTTCCAGTTCTGGATGAAACATGTCCTAGCACTGTGCATTACAATAAATACTAGACCATGTGCACACTGAAATATTTTGTTTCGGAATTTCGTTTTCGTCCGAAAAATAAATTTATTTAGTTACTCCCGAAATTCTTTTTTATTTATTTTGTTTCGTTAAAAAATGCATTCGTCCAAAAATCCAAAATAATTAAGGTCACATCTGTCATTGAAGGCTTATGGTGTCTGTTAAATGTTCTAAGAAGATTCGACGGAGCAGCTAAACTTTTCAACGCCGCAATCGTACATTTCCGGTCGAATGTTCCGCCTACAAGCTATAGTAGAATTCTAATGTTGTATGACACTAGTAATAATTATATTTATTAATTATTATTACTAGTCAACCAACATTAGAATTCTTCTATAGCCTATGGGTGGAGCATCTGATCATAAATGTCTGCTCGTGGCGACTGCTTAGTCGAATCTTCATGTCGAATCTTTTCTCTCTATGTCGAATAATCTTGGACTAATAGAGTTAGGTTAGGCACATTCAACCTTTTTTGCTATTGTCTCTATAATGTTGAATCTTTTCTCTCTATGTCGAATCTTTTCTCTCTATGTAAAAGAATCTTGGACTAATAGAGCTAAGGTTAGGCACATTCGACCACAGGTTCGATGGACACAAATCGCTATTGTCAGCGTCATGTTAAATCTCCTATCTATATCGAACTGTTTTCGCAACGAAAACGAAAATAAAGCATTTGTTTATGTTGGATCTTACGGTTTTCGGATTCTGCACGTTCGTTATCGTTTATTAAAACGATAACGAAAATACCCTAAATTTGGACGAAAACGAATGCACATGTCTAATAAATACTAGAACCCAAAAAATGTATGGGACTTCAAATATACCTCCTTGGGTGTAATAGAAACAGACTCTTTTTTTTTTAATTTTTTTTTTTTACTGCTTTCTTTTCCCCTGCCCACTTTTTCCCCCTCCCCCCTTCCTTCCCTCCCCCCTGCTTCCCTTCCTCTCCTCCTCCTCCCCCCTGCCCCTTGTTCTACCTTTCCATTTAGAACGTGATATTTTTGATGAACCTTAAATCTTAATGTCAAGATCTACACTCTTGGCAACTCTTGGATATGAGGTAGCTTTTGGAGGACTTGGTTCAGTTTCCCACAGGTTTGGCAGGCTGTTTACCACCAACATCTCCGGCGCTTTTTTACAGCTGATTATGTTTGATCAATGTATTGTCGATCAACATTAAGTAGTTGATTATGTTGTGTAGTTCTTGACCCATCCTTCTTTTTTATATTCATGGTGGATATATGTTTGCATGTTAAGCTTAGTCAATAATGTACATATAAGATACTTTATGATATGCTGTGTAATATGCTACTCAGTGATCAATGTTTTATACATATTTTTGTATATGATTACAGTATTTCTGAATAGGATCCGAGGCCTTGACAAAGCAGGTTTGCCCACGAAAGGTGTCGCCCAACTAATCAGATCCCAAGCCTGGGATAAACATCACTTTGGTTGGCTAAATTGTGGATTTGTTTTTAAGATTATTTTTTAACATTTGTGATATCTTTAACTACTTCAATACCAGGCACTTTCGCCCCTTCCTGCCCAGGACAATTTTCAGCTTTCAGCGCTGTCACACTTTGAATGACAATTGCGCAGTCATGCTAACTGTACCCAAACTAAATTTTGATCATTTTCTTTCCATAAATAGAGCTTTTTTTTTTTTGATCACCTCTGGGGTTTTTATATTTTGCTAAACAAACTAAAAAAAAAACAAAATTTGGGGAAAAAAAAAGTTTCTCTTAGTTTCTGTCATAAAATTTTGTTTTCCCCCTCACTGATGGGCACTGATGAGTTGACACTGATAAGGTGGCACTGATGGGCACTGATGAGGAGGCACTGATATGCAGAATTGATGGGCACTGATAGGAGGCACTGATATGCAGCACTGATGGGCACTGAAAGGCGACACTGATGGCCAATGACAGGTGGCACTGATGGGCACTGACAGGCGGCTGTGATGGGCACTGACAGGCGGCACTGATTGGCACTGATAGGTGGTACTGATTGGCACTGACAGGTGGCACTGATGGGCAACACTGATGATGAGGTACTGATGTGTTACTGCTGGGCACTGATTGGCACTGTAATGGGCACTGATTGGCACTGTGGTGGGCTCTGATTGGCACTGTGGTGAGCTCTGATTGGCACTGTGGTGGGCACTTGCTGACTTTTTTATTGTGACAGTGCTCAGCACTGATTGGTAGGTGCAATTCTAGGTGTAATTCTACCAATATGATTGGTAGGCGATTGGCACATCTGAGGGGCTGTGCTGATAATCAATGTGCTGATTATCAGCAGAGACCCCCCCTGACAGGGAGAGCCACCGATCGGCTCTCCCTGTCAGCGCCAACCGAGGAATGCCATTTACAGGCACTTCCTGGTTCACGCGATGATCAGCTGTGATTGGTCACAGCTGATCACATGGTAAGAAGCCTCTGACAGAGGCTCCTTATCATGATTGGAGATGCGCGCCGGCATGTTATCCTGCTGGACGTCATATGATGCCCAGTCAGGATAACAGAACAAAAACTGTGCGATTGATAATGAATATGATCCAAAATCAATATACAATAATATGTGAGATTAATCAACAGTGCAAAAATATGCAAATAAATACCTAAAAAACATATGAATTAATGTTAAACAAAAATCATTGGCAATTAGTAAATTGAATGGCAAATAATAAATAAATAAAACACACTAAGTGCACAAATAAATAAACAGTATAATGTAACATACACCAGTGAGTGGTGAAATATAGTCCATAAAAAGTGAACAAATTGTTGTCTTCAAATACTGTGTGAGAGCCACCACCAATATCAACAGGAATGCGCCCTTACCAAAACACCATGATCCCCCATCACAGAGAATTAGGGACAGCGTGTGTTATACCATAGACTGGCTCCACAGGACAGCAGGCAATATCCCAGGTGCTGGAAGGCCACCTCACAACAACTGAGATCAGAGTGGCTCCAGCATAACTTAGGAACGGGATCTTTCTCCAGGGGAATGGGAATCAGTGTGCACTCTTATTCACAAAGGTTCTCTGAATGGATCTTTGCAAGAGTGCGGATACAAGCTCTATACGTGCTGGTACAGGACTCTGTCTCTCCTTCACAAGTGTTACCCCACTGTCTGACCTCTGGAGATGGAGATGCGAACAGGAGTGGTCATCGATTCATATTTGGCAGTCGTGTTCCAGAGTTCTGACCTTCTTCGGGTGGTTGGGCGACCGCAGCAAGCACGCTTCTCCCTATACAGGTGTATGCCATGTATAGGGAGAAGCGCGCTTGCTGCGGCCGCCCGACCACCCAAAGAAGGTGGTCGCACAGTTTTTGGTCAGTTATTTATGGGTAGCGCGATTTTTTACTTTTTCCACTATATCTTTTGTATTGATGGTGTACATATTTATTGCGCCTCCCAATTTTGTGGATGGTTGGTAATTATCTTGCCATCACTTTTTTGGTTTCCTTAGCACGGTTTTTATATATTTTTCTAATTTTTTAGGATAACAGAACTACTTCCCGTCAATCTGCTATAGGCCAGGCGGGAGGTGGTTAATAAAAATGTTATTTTTTCTATATGTTATGAGTCAGTGTCAATTACACCCAAGGAGGTACCTTTAAATTCCCACACATTTTTTAGGTTCTAGTATTTATCGTACTGGGGATGGTGCCTCCTGAGGGTAGATATTCTATAACACTCTATCCCCACAGACAAAACTTGTGCAGTAAAATAAGTATATATTTCCAAATGAGGATCACATTACCAGTTATAATTTCACTTGGTCAGATAAGAAACGAGATACATTTTCCATCCTTCACCTTTAATTTTTCTTGCTACTAGGGTCGATTTGTTTATAATTACCATGAGAAAATCAAGTAAATGTTTTGAAAATTAACTTTTTGAATTAAATTCTAGCTGTGTCTGCCCAGCAGTATTAAACCCAAAAGCAAACATTTATTATTTTGAAGCTTACCAATTCTTTGATATGGTGGCTGTATTCTTTTCCTTTTTTTAGGCTTTCTTGCTTCTATTTTCATCTGGTGATCCATATACCATATAATACCGCTTTAAGGCATTTAGGTGTGCCTGTCTGTCTTTCTGTCTGTCTATCTTAAAAAATCATGTTTCATTTTATACCTCTGAGTTAGTTGGTAACAGCACGTTTCAATGGGATATCATTCAATATTATACACCAGTATAATGCAGGTACACAGCATGGAAGACACAGATACAAATAAAGGGATGAAAAGAATGTAATAGTTAGGCATTATTACAACTAGAAGTAAGTTCCTCAATTTGCTAATCTTTATCTAAAATCTAAGGTAACATTTTCAACATCAGAGATGCCTTGTAATGCAAAAAGGGCACATATGTCTAATTAAGTGACTGCATTACACAGACAATGGTATTCATTTTCTGAAGGATACATTTCATAATTGTCCTGGTCTATATTTGGATTTTGCGTTGGATGACCATTGCAAACTGTGAATGTAGGAAATGAATAGTAATTAAGAATTGTTATGGTCCATTAGAATCTTGACTTAAAAATACCCAGTTTGCCTACATGCTTCACCCTAATAACCCTCATTGAAAGTTCCAAAGAATGGAGGAGGACAGGCCTTAGATTGTATGACCATAATTATCCATGTCTGTGTGTGCAAAGAGGAGGTATCCATATCACCATGAGGGGAGCAAACCTTGTGGATGTTCTAGCTAGCAGATGTTTCTAGTATCCACCTCACAATTACAGTAATGTGTCAATGAACTGTGCAATGTGGTTTGCAGTGCCAGTAAATCGTTTGTTAAACCAAGGCAAATCTGTTAGTGAAAATGAACATGAATAGTCTGGTAGTAAAAAAAGAACTTTTTCTTGACAATTCATGTTTGTTGCTTGGACATACCAAACCAAAAATATTAGAAATGTTGCATCAGATTCTGGATTTACAGGGTGAATAAAATCACAGAAACACCTTATAATATTGTAAAGCTTAAAGTGGAATTTCGATGAAAAAATAATTGTGGACAGACAGGATGTTTAATGCAGTAGAAACATACCATGTCTCTTCTGCATTAAGGTTGCTTACCTGCCTGCCTGCACCGTGCAGCCCAATACAGATTTTTGACAATTCCCAGGAGTAACATCATCTCGGCTTGATCAATTAAAACAGCCAGAGATCAATACTTGAAAGCTGCCAGGCTGAAAATGGCAGCGGTTGGTGGGGAGCTCCGGGACATCGCAGCACCAGAGAGAAGGTGGATATAGCTCTGCTTTAATCCAAAAACATGTTTTATTTGCAGATTAAGAATAAAATAAATGTTAAACCCCCATCTGTTTTTTTTTTGTTGTCTGTGTCCCATTGGGGGAATTTACCTTCAAGTCCTGTCCCAGAGACGCAACAAGAAGTGATAGAAAAACTCCAGAAATGTACAGGTGTTAACAGAACAGATGTCTCTAGTGGAAGATTTTCTCTCTATTCCTGTTCTGGAAACAGCTATAGAAAATTGGAAATCCCACCACTTTCCGTCCTGGTGACAATGGTCACTTTGACAAATGGTACATGGTTCCCATTGGGGTGGCCAAGATGTGCCAAGATGTGCCCACAAGCATCTTCATCCTGTTTTCTTCAGCAATGCGGCCAGATACGCACTATATTTCATGTATTGGCAATGTCCTAAGGTGACGAGGTTTTTGATTAGACTTTTCAATTTGATCTGCTTAGTTACGAAGGTGAACATACCCAAAACCCCTGAAATTGCCCTCTTTCAAAAATTAGACATGAAGGGGATTGGGCTGTCCAAACATTTGAGAAGATTGGTCTCATACATAATTCTCGCAGCTAGAATTGCAATAGCATGGAGCTGGAACCGGTGGGTGGTGTTTTTCGACTATGACAAGCAGAAACTGAACTGGATCAGGATTAATGATAAATTTTCCTGCGCACCTAATAATACCCAAATCAAATTGGACAGGACATGAAACCCATGGATACACTATCTGACTCCCTTTCTGTTTTTTCTATATCTCTGTACCTTTTTCAAGTACTTTTGTCCTCTTTCTTTTCATTCTTGCTTCTATCTCATAAGTAGGGGTTGGGTTTATCGTTATTAGTTTGTTTTAATATGCATACATAGGTGCTTTACACACACTCTAAGTTTTTGCTTTATTTTTGCTTTATTTTGGTTGAAATCTGATATATATGTTCATTTTAGTCACATTCCATTGTTAGAGTATTGTTCCAGCAGGGGCGGATCCAGAGTCTATTCTCGGGAGGGGCACTGGCAGAAAAAAAGGTGTTGCTTACAGGGCCAGAGTAAGAGCAACATGGGCCTGGTGCTAAGGATTTTGGTGGGCCTTTTTATGGAAATAAATAAAATGAAAATACAAACAATTTTTTGTTAAATTTAAATTAAAGAGAGAGAGGGGTGTGAGACAGTGGTTGAGAGAGGAGGGGGGGGGGGTGTGATAGCGAGATGGGGGGGGGGGGGTTGAAAGAGAGGGGATGAGAGGGAGGGGGAAAGAGAGAGAAAGGGGGTGAATAAGAGAGAGAGAGGGGGTGAGAGAGAGGGGACGAGAGAGAGGGGGTGAGAAAAAGGGGAATAGAAAGAGGGTGAAAGAGAGAGGGTGGTAGGGGGTGAAGGGGGTGAGAGAGAGAACAGGGCGAAAGAGAGGGGATGAGAGAAAGAGGGGGTGAGGGGGGTGAAAGAGAGAGGGGGGTGGGATTGAGTGGGTGAGTCTGTGGGAGGCACAGCATAGTACATAACACGGGGGGGGGGGGAATAGCACAGTACATTACATGGTTGGCACAACACATTACATGGTGGATACATGGATACAGCACATTTAATGGTGGGCAAAGCACATTACACAGTTGGCACTGCCCAATACAGCACATTACAAGGTAGGCACAGTTCATTATATGGTGGGCACAGCACATGACATGGTTGGTACTACACAACACAGCACATTGCATGATGGGCACAACACAGCACATGCACACGGTGGGCACAGGACCTTATATGATGGGCAAAGCACATGACATGGTGTCACAACACAGCACATGACATGGTGGGCACTGCATGGCACAGCACATTACATGGTGGATACAGCGCATTACATGGTGGGCACTGCATGGCACAGCACATGACATGGTGGGCACAGCGCATTACATGGTGGGCACTGAATGGCACAGCACATTACATGGTGGGCACAAAACATTACATGGTGGGCACTGCATGGCATAGCACATTTCATTGTGGACAATGCAACTGCACATTACATGTTAGGAACTGCACATGACATGGTGGGCACTGCTGAACAGCACAGCACATTACACAGTGGGCACAACACACTACATGCTGGGCACAACACATGGCAGGGTGGGCACAGCACATGACATGGTGGGAACTGCACATGACATGGTGGGCACTGCATGGCACAGCGCATTACATGGTGGGCACTGCACATTTACATGGTGGGATCACTGCATGGCACAGCACATGACATGGTGGACACTGCAAATTACATAGCGGGCATAGCAAGGCACAGCACATGACATGGTGGGCACTGCACATTACATGGCGGACACTGAATGGCACAGCCCATGACATGGTGGGCATTGCACATGACATGGTGGGCACTGGATGGCACATCACATGACATGGTGTGCACTGCACATTACATGGCGGGCACAGTGCATGACATGGCGGGCACTGCATGGCACATGACATGGTGGGCACTGCACATTACATGGTGGGCACTGAATGGCACATCACATGACATGGTGGGCACTGCACATTACATGGTGGACACTGCAAGGCACAGCACATGACATGGTGGGCACTGCATGGCACAGCACATGACATGGTGGGCACTGCATGGCACATCACATGACATGGTGGGCACTGCACATTACATGGTAGACACTGCAAGGCACAGCACATGACATGGTGGGCACTTCACATTACATGGTGGGCACTGCAAGGCACAGCACAACATAGGGGGCACTGCACATCACATGAAGGGCAATGCAATGCACAGAACATGACATGGTCGGCACAGCACATTACATGGGGGCACTGCAATGCACATGACATTACATGGTGGGCACAGCACATTACATGGGGGCACTGCAAGGCACAGCACAACATAGTGGGCACTGCAATGCACAGCACATGACATGGTGGGCACTGCACATTACATGGCGGACACTGAATGGCACAGCCCATGACATGGTGGGCATTGCACATGACATGGTGGGCACTGGATGGCACATCACATGACATGGTGTGCACTGCACATTACATGGCGGGCACAGTGCATGACATGGCGGGCACTGCATGGCACATGACATGGTGGGCACTGCACATTACATGGTGGGCACTGAATGGCACATCACATGACATGGTGGGCACTGCACATTACATGGTGGACACTGCAAGGCACAGCACATGACATGGTGGGCACTGCATGGCACAGCACATGACATGGTGTGCACTGCATGGCACATCACATGACATGGTGGGCACTGCACATTACATGGTAGACACTGCAAGGCACAGCACATGACATGGTGGGCACTTCACATTACATGGTGGGCACTGCAAGGCACAGCACAACATAGGGGGCACTGCACATCACATGAAGGGCAATGCACAGAACATGACATGGTGGGCACAGCACATTACATGGGGGCACTGCAATGCACATGACATTACATGGTGGGCACAGCACATTACATGGGGGCACTGCAAGGCACAGCACAACATAGTGGGCACTGCAATGCACAGCACATGACATGGTGGGCACAAGAGAGCACATTACATGGGGGGAAGCTGGCAGTCTGTCCCCTAGCACAATAATTACACAATATCTCCATAACAAATGTACTGACCTTATCATAACAGCATGTAAGATGTCCTTCCTCCCGGGCTCCTGCTGGTTAGGAGAGCATCAGCGCCCCTCCCCCAGACAGCTCCCAGACACAGAGGATCTGTGTCAGTGTAACAGATGCTGTGATAGGAGTCAGGCATTGGTAGGCATGCTGTTTGCAAAGTGGTATGCAAAGTGCATACAATCCTCTCACCTGCTACAGCCAAGGAAGTTCCCTTCCCTCACTAACTCACGCCACGCTGGAGCTGTCCCTGGAGAAGATAGAGGGAGGAGGTGGGTGGAGCCAACATTCACACACTAGGCGTGGAGGAGGAAGAAGTTAAATCCTCCTCTCCTCCGCTCCACTCTGAAAGCTGGGACCTCCCTCTCCTCCTCCTTGGCTCTGACATGACATCACTGGTTGCTACACGCCAGGCGGGCAGGCGTTAGCAACCAGTGAGAGTCCAGGCCAGAATCATGGCCGTTCAACAACACCGGCGCTGCTGCTGATTCTAAACATTGAGAGAGACACTCAGCAGTCAGTAATATTTCTCGGGGGGAGCAATTGCCCCGTTGCCCCCCCCCCGGATCCGCCCCTGTGTTCCAGTGGCTGGTTGATGTACTGTATGTTGTTGTATGGTACTGCTAACTACTCTCTCCATGGCGATACTTTGTCCTTGACAGAATTGTAATTTCACTGTACACTCACTGGCCACTTTATTAGGTACACCTGTTCGATTGCTTGGTAACACAAATTGCTAATCACCCAATCACATGGCAGCAAATCAATGCATTTAGGCATCTAGACATGGTGAAGATGACTTGCTGATGTTCAAACCGAGCATCTGAATGGGGAAGAAAGGGGATTTAAATGACTTTGAACATGGATGGTTGTTGGTGCCAGATGGGCTGGTCTGAGTATTTCAAAAACTGCTGATCTACTGGGATTTTTACTCACAACCATCTCTAGGCTTTACAGAGAATGGCCTAAAAAAGAGAAAGAGAGAGAATATTCAATGAGCAGCAGTTGTATTGATTAAAATGCCTTGTCAGAGGTCAGAGGGGAATGAACACACTGGTTTGAGGTGATAAAAAGGCAGTAACTCAAATAAGCACTCGTTATACAACCAAGGTATGCAGAATACCATCTCTAAACGCACAACACATCAAACCTTGAAGCAAATGGGCTACATCAGCAGAAGACCACACCCAGTGCCACTCCTGCCAGCTATGAACAGAAACTGAGGCTACAATTCCTATAGGCTCACCAAAATTGGACAATAGAAGATTAGAAAATCGTTGCCTGGTCTGATGAGTTTCAATTTCAGCTGCAACATTCAGATGGTAGGATCAGAATTTGGCATAAACAAAATGAAAGCATGGGTCCATCCTGCCTTGTATCAACAGTTCAGGCAGATAATGGTGTGGGGGATATTTTCTTGGCACACTTTGGGCCCCTTAGTACCAATTGAGCATTGTTTAAATGCTGCGGCCTACCAGAGCATTGTTGCTGACCATGTCCATCCCTTTATGACAGTGTACCCATCTTCTGACTACTTCCAGCAGGATAATGCACCATGTTATAAAGCTCAAATCATTTTAAAATGGTTTCTTGAATATTACAATGAGCTCACTGTACTCCAATGGCCTCCTTAGTCACCAGATCTCAATCCAATAGAGCACCTTTGAGATGTGGTGGAACGGGAGATTTGCATCATGGATGGACTAAGGGCAGTATAATGGCACAAAAACAAACTGAGTAGGCAAAGCTCCTTATCAGAAACACAGACAGCAATAAAAACATAACAAGGATTTCAACACTTCCACACATTATCTTAAATTTAAAGAAATGTTTGTCTTTGGATATACTTTAAGGGCAGTACAATGATTTTTGACTCCTATGACAATGGCCACCATGACAAATAGAGTAGGCGAATCTCCCTAGCGGTGAGATAGACGCAATAAAAACGTAAGAGGAATTTCAACAAATTTCAATAAAACATTTTTTTGCTTTTGGTAAACTTTAAGGGCAGTATAATGAATATGCCCCTCTATGTCATTAGAAGAGCTGTAGTCATTCCTGAAATGTTAGACAAGTCCACTCTTGAACTGTCTGTAGTAGAATTTTGCACATTTGTTCAAAAAGAAAAACCTCAAAAAGACATCTTATGCCGCGTACACACGACCGTTTTTGCCGTCTGAATAAACTCCAAAGGTTTCTCCGACGGAACTCCGACAGAATCAAGCAGTCTTGCCTACACACGGTCAAACCAAAGTCTGACCAAAGTCCGACCGTTAAGAACGCGGTGACGTACAACACTTATGACGGGACTAGAAAAAGGAAGTTTAATAGCCAGTAGCCAATAGCTTCCGTCTCGTACTTGCTTCAGAGCATTCGTTGTTTTTGGTCCGTCGGAACAGCATACAGACGAGCGGTTTTCCTGATAGGAATTGGTTCCGTCGGAAATATTTAGAACATGTTCCATTTCTAGGTCCGTCAGAATTTTCTAAAAAAAAAAAAGTCCAATGAGGCACACACATGATTGGAATAGACGATGAAAAGCTTCCGTCTGACTTTTTCAGTCGGACATTCCGCTCGTGTGTACGCGGCTTTAGAATACAGGAGTATAATGCCATTGTGTACAACTGGTCTATTTCTTGAATGTTATAAAGCCATGCAGAGCAATGACTGAAAATCAGAAAGATGGCTGCCCACAGCATTTTGGATTGCCCACCCTGCCCACCTGCCCAGTAGTTGACAGCAGACAATGCCAGCTGAAAGCATTTTTGATTTTTCAAAGAAAAAATATCCAAACTTAGAAATAGGTTGACAACATGTTTTCATTGCTCTAGTTTCAGGTTTTGTCTCCTTAAATCACACTGTGGGACTTCATGAACGGCCTTGGATATAACTGCTTTCTGAACAGCAGCCCCACCATAATTTCCTGTGGTGTTTTGGTATAATTGGTTTAAGCTTTAATAGATTATGAATGTTCACAGCTCACAGAAATCTGTAGAGCAAATAGAGGCAGCTGCATCAACGCTACTTTATTTTGGCATTATGTACAGTAACTTAGCACCTGTTTTGAGCTCTATGTCGAAACACAGCATTTAGATGCCAAACCAATATGTAGGCCTCTAAAGCTTATGTTCCAGATAGAGGTAAAAAAAAAAAACTTTCCCGTTCCAACCCCTGAACCTAATCTTTTTCTTTCCTTTATGAAAACTCTACCTAAAAGCTCAAAATAGTTTGTAGTGCAGACTGTGAGTCACGTGGGCTGGGTGCACGTGGACTGTGAGTCACGTGGGCTGGGTGCACGTGGACTGTGAGAACACATGGGCTGGGTGCACATGGACTGTGAGCGCACATGGGCTGGGTGCATGTGGATTGTTAGTACACGTGGGCCGGGTGCACGTGGACTGTGGGTGCATGTGGACTGTGAATACATGTGGGCTGGGTGCACGTGGACTGTGAGTACATGTGGGCTGTGTTTCCTTTATGAAAACTCTACCTAAAAGCCCAAATAGTTAAAACTCCAGTCATGTAGTGCAAGTGGACTGTAGGTACATATGGGCTGGGTGAACGTGGACTGTGGGTACACGTGGACTGGGTGCATGTGGGCTGTGAGTACACATGGGCTGGGTGCATGTGGGCTGGGTGCACGCAGATTGTGAGTACACCTGAGCAGGGTGCAAGTGGACTGTGGGTGCACTTGGACTCTGGGTGCACGTGGACTGTGAGTACATGTGGGCTGGGTGCACGTAGACTGTGAGTACACGTGGGCTGGATGGACGTGGACTGTGAGTCACGTGGGCTGGGTGCACGTGGAGTGTAAGTCACATGGGCTTGGTCCATGTGGACTGTGTGTGCACGTGGGCTGTGAGTGCATGAGTGCTGTGAGTACCTGTTTATTGTCTTGTTGAGTATCTGTGTATTGTTGAGTGTTAGTGTGAGGAAGCTAGTTGCTAGTTAATTTGGACAGAGTAAAATCCCCAATTCTCATCAAATTAGTAGGTACGATGCCTGGCGGGTGTGGAGATGCGAATCAGTGTACGGTGTAATCTTGCGGCATGTATGCGTTCCTTGATCATTCGATCAAGGGCGAATACTGTAATGCAAAATGTTAGCACATTGTTTCCCTGGAAGCCCAGGTTCTGAATCTAGGGAAGCAACTGTCAACACTGAGAAGACTCCATACTAAAGGAGTGTTGCAATCGTACCCGACAGGTGCGGTCTGGGCCAGCACAGAGGCGGATGGAGATGAGGGGCATTCACCAAAGCAGAATACATGGGTGACAGTTAGGAAGGTTAGAGGGAAAAGTGACAGGGAGGCTGGTCCTGGGCTGAAACATCCCAATAAGTATGTCCCGTTAAGTGACATTGGTGAAACCAGTCAGGGACCAGCACTGCTGTAGCTGAGTGGCTCCCCTAGCTGCCAGGGGAATAACTCCTCCAGTGAAGGTGGGAGTAAAGCCAAGGGAAAGGAAAGACAGATTCTGGTGGTAGGGGACTCAATTCTTAGAAGGACAGAGATGGCAATCTGTAACAAATAAAAAACTCTAGTGGGGAATGTGGCGCTGTTCAAAAAGTGAATAAAAATAAATTAGTACCCCCAAAAAAATTTTTTGTTGCAGCATATAAGAAGCAAATAGTGAACATACAATATGTCAAGTGTAAATGCAACAAGTGTAAACCACCATGTATTATTATCAAATCAAGTGCAAATATATATAAGTTAGACTGGAGTGTGAATATTTCTAGAAAAAATCCCTGCACTCATACCAAATACATAAATATGTGCATCATGTAAGTGCTGGTTTAAGAAATCCCAAAAGAAAACACACAAAATATACCAAAAAAATATATGTACTATAGACATCAATAGTGTACTAAATAATTGACGTGATGGTGCACCAAAAAATTAGAAATCCAAATAATTGTCCAAACAAAAATAAAGTCTTATATATGTAAAAAAGAAGAAAAAAGAAAAAAATCTGTGAAAAGTGTCTTTGCTTCAAAAAGGATCCGTGTGAATTGTTGTGATTGTTATGTGATCTCCTCTTCTGGAACCCCCACTTGTGTCCCCACTCACCGAAAAGCCCAACCCCTGCAGGGGTAATGAGCATATGAATGTAACTCCACTGGCCGAAATCGATCGGTGTCCCCCTCTGGAATTCCGCGATCTCCTTCCTGGTTGGATTGCCGCTAGTCCCTCAGAAAGGTCCACCAAAGCGTATCCATATGTATGGAGAAGAGAGGAGCCTCATAGTGTAAATCCAAAAGTTTTTATTGTTTAGCCAGTCAGCTTACATTAAAACAAACTAAAATAAAAGGATGGTATCTGACTGAGAAGTGACACTGCTCTGCCGGCTAATGAAGAGCCTGTAGCCGAGACAGTAGCGAGGCAGCGGCGTGCGTTCCACAGCCAGACTGCCAGAAACCGGAAGTGAAAGAACAACAGCTTGCAGCGACGTATGCGTACCACGTGACCACGCCTTACACTCCTTAGGGGAATGGTAGAAGAAAACACGCCCACCCTGCGGGGAATATTGAATGAGCTCCTATGCAAGGACTAGGAACGGACCCACAGGCAAAAACACCCCCTGGTGGAGAAAAGAAAAAAGTACAAGAATGGTATAAAAAAAATGTATGATAGGTGTCTCTGGGGGGAGCCTCCGTGCAAAAAGAAGATTTAAAATAAATAACAAGCCCACAGATTATAGTGCAATTAGCCCACATATGGATACTGAAACACGGGAAAAGGACAAAAACCACATTTCAAATACTACCACTCATAAATAAAAAGTAATAATTAAAATGACAGAAATAAGATTTACAAAAATGTACATAATTCAATGCTACAAAAAAATGTTTAAAATCATGGTGGCAACATGATATACAAAGTAATGCAAAAATCAGTGTTAGACCAAAAGATGTGTATAAAAAAAAATATATAAAAATTAAAAACGAGTGAAAATATTGTAAAAAATGTATTTTACTATATCTAAAAAAATGTATTTTACTATATATAAAAAGTGCGGATGTGGGTAAGGGGCAAAAATATATTTTTATTTTAAATTGTTATATAATACCTTACATGTAAAAACATGGGGGGAGCTCCACATCCTGTTGAAACCTCCCTAGGCTAAAACCAGATATAAAAAATGAAAAATAAAAAAGGAAAAAAGAGAAAAAAAGAAAGAAGAAAGGAGGTGTGTAGTACCCACTTTGGAAATACTATGTGAGGTTAGTATATATATCCCAGAATGAAACCAGATGGATATACCGTCTAAATAGCTTGGTGCCTAGAGGACTTAATGTGGACATAGATCTAAATTGCTTCCTATCCAATTTTTAGCTCCGCCTTCCAACTCATGTATCCACTTATATCTTTAGGATACACTACATATACCAGTGAACCTTTTCCTACTGAGGGTTCAAACTGGGAATACACATTCACACACATTTTAATAATGAATATACTATATATTTTCTATCAATTCTATTCATTTCATGATATTCGTTTATATTCCCTTCAGTTCAACATAGCCTCCTTCTCCAGCCCTTAAAAGGCCAATTAATATATACTAACCTCACATAGTATTTCCAAAGTGGGTACTACACACCTCCTTTCTTCTTTCTTTTTTTCTCTTTTTTCCTTTCTTCATTTTTTATTTTTCATTTTTTATATCTGGTTTTAGCCTAGGGGGTTTTCAACAGGATGTGGAGCTCCCCCAATGTTTTTACCTGTGAGGTAGTATATAACAATTTACGGCGCAAATAAAAATATATTTTTGCCCCTTACCCACATCCGCACTTTTTATATATAGTAAAATACATTTTTTTAGATATAGTAAAATACATTTTTTACAATATTTTCACTCGTTTTTAATTTTTATATATATTTTTTTATACACATCCTTTGGTCTAACACTGATTTTTGCATTACTTTGTATATCATGTTGCCGCCATGATTTTAAACATTTTTTTGTAGCATTGAATTATGTACATTTTTGTAAATCTTATTTCTGTCATTTTAATTATTACTCTTTATTTATGAGTGGTAGTATTTGAAATGTGGTTTTTGTCCTTTTCCTGTGTTTCAGTATCCATATGTGGGCTAATTGCACTATAATCTGTGGGCTTGTTATTTATTTTAAATCTTCTTTTTGCACGGAGGCGCCCCCCAGAGACACCTATCATACATTTTTTTTATACCATTCTTGTACTTTTTTCTTTTCTCCACCAGGGGGTGTTTTTGCCTGTGGGTCCGTTCCTAGTCCTTGCATAGGAGCTCATTCAATATTCCCCGCAGGGTGGGCGTGTTTTCTTCTACCATTTCCCTATCCTGATTGGACACGCGGCGCCTCCCTGTAGTATATTAGGACGTATGGTGTACCAAGATGGCCGCGCCTCAGATGACGTCTTGATGACGAAACGTGTAAGGCGTGGTCACGTTGGTACGCATACGTCACTGCAAGCTGTTGTTCTTTCACTTCCGGTTTCTGGCAGTCTGGCTGTGGAACGCACGCCGCTGCCTCGCTACTGTCTCGGCTACAGGCTCTTCATTAGCCGGCAGAGCAGTGTCACTTCTCAGTCAGATACCATCCTTTTATTTTAGTTTGTTTTAATGTAAGCTGACTGGCTAAACAATAAAAACTTTTGGATTTACACTATGAGGCTCCTCTCTTCTCCATACATATGGATACGCTTTGGAGGACCTTTCTGAGGGACTAGCAGCAATCCAACCAGGAAGAAGATCGCGGAATTCCAGAGGGGGACACCGATCGATTTCGGCCAGTGGAGTTACATTCATATGCTCATTACCCCTGCAGGGGTTGGGCTTTTCGGTGAGTGGGGACACAAGTGGGGGTTCCAGAAGAGGAGATCACATAACAATCACAACAATTCACACGGGATCCTTTTTGAAGCAAAGACACTTTTCACAGATTTTTTATTTTTTCTTCTATTTTAAATATATATGACTTTATTTTTGTTTGGACAATTATTTGGATTTCTAATTTTTTTGGTGCACCATCACGTCAATTATTTAGTACACTATTGATGTCTATAGTACATATATTTTTTTGGTATATTTTGTGTGTTTTCTTTTGGGATTTTTTAAACCAGCACTTACATGATGCACATATTTATGTATTTGGTATGAGTGCAGGGATTTTTTCTAGAAATATTCACACTCCAGTCTAACTTATATATATTTGCACTTGATTTGATAATAATACGTGGTGTTTTACACTTGTTGCATTTACACTTGACATATTGTATGTTCACTATTTGCTTCTTATATGCTGCAACAAAAAATTTTTTGGGGGGTACTATTTTATTTTTATTCACTTTTTGAACAGCGCCACATTCCCCACTAGAGTTTTTTAGTCTTTTTTGATTTCACCTCGGTGTTTTTCCATTTTTTTGGGGGGCTGCAGTTCTCTTTAAATATTGTCCTAAGCGCGGAATATTTGAGTTTGTGTAATCTGTAACAAATACCTGAAGTATGAACTGTATGTTGTCTACCGGGTGCTCGGGTTCAGCACATCACAGATCTGGTGGACAGATTATTGGGAGTGGCCGAGGAAGACCCAGCTGTCATGGTGCACGTTGGCACCAATGACAAAGTCAGAGGAAGATAAAGTGTCCTTAAAAACAATTTTAGGGACTTAGGAGCTAAATTGAGGAAAAGGACCTCCAAGGTAGTATTCTCAGAAATACTACTGGTACCTCAAGCCACACCAGAAAGGCAGAGGTAGATTAGGGAAGTAAACAAGTGGCTGAGGAGCTGGTGTAAAAAGGAGGGGTTTGGGTTCCTGGAGAACTGGGCCTACTTCTCAGTCGGATACCAACTCTGTAGCAGGGACGGACTGCACCTAAATGGGGAAGGTGCAGATCTGCTGGGAGTGAAGATGGCCGACAAGTTGGAGGGGTTTTTAAACTAGGCGACGAGGGGAGGGTCCAGAGGTAGAGATAGTGAGCAGAAACAAATTCCAGAGGGTAGTGAGCAGGAACAAATTCCAGAGGGTAGTATTGGGGGCATTAGTGGTAGGTTGACTAAAGCATCTAAACCCGTAGTAAGTATAATAACAAGTCCTATTTGCAACCTCAGAACACCCAATAAGGAGATAGTATGTGACCGGTCTAAACTACATGGCATGTTCATCAATGCCAGGAGTCTGGTGGACAAGATGGGAGAACTAGAGCTACTGTTGTATAAGGAGGATTTAGATTTTGTAGGAATTTCATAGACTTGGTTCAACAGGTCTCATGATTGGCTGGCAACCATTCAAGGGTATTCCCTTTATCGCAGGGATAGAGAGGGTAAAAAAGGGGGAGGGGTATGCCTGTATGTCAAAAATGATGTACAAATGAATGTGAGTGATGACATCACTAAGGGAGCAAGGAAGGAGGTGGAAACCTTATGGGCAGAGCTACAAAGGAAGGAAACTTAGGGGAAAGTAGTACTGGGAGTATGCTATAGGCCCCCTAACCAGAGGGAGGAGGCGGAGGCGGACCTCCTATCACAATTTGGATTAGCGGCAAGGATGGGAAGTGTCATTATAATGAGGGATTTGAGTTATAGACAGACTGGGCAGAAGGAACCGCGCACTCATCTAAAGCTCACCATTTAAATGTCTTGCAGGACAATTTCATGGATCAGATGGTAAATTCACCAACTAGAAACAAAGCGTTACTAGACCTACTGATTACCAACAATACAGACCTGATCACAGATGTGGAAATACGAGGCAATTTAGGAAACAGCGATCACAGGTCAATTCGTTTTAGTATAAATCACACAAATTGGAAACAAAAGGGGAATGCAAAGACACTGAATTTCAAAAGAGCCAAATTCCCTAAACTATGAGACATGTTAGAAGATATTAAATGAGATAAAATCCTAGGAACAAAGAACATGGAGGAAAAATGGGTGTGCTTTAAGAGCATATTAAATAAGGGCATTAGCCAGTGCATCCCATTGGGAAATACATTTAAAAGAGCTAATAAATGTCCTGGGTGGCTTAACTCCAATGTAAAAATGCATATAAAAGCAAAGGAGAAGGCCTTCAAAAAATACAAGGCTGAGGGATCATCAGCAGCATTCCAAACTTTACAAAGAATGCAACAAGAAATGTAAGGGTAAAAACAGGGCAGCTAAAAGAACACAAAAGGCACATAGCGGAGGAGAGTAAAAAAAATCCCAAGAAATTCTTTAAGTATATAAATAGTAAGAGAGGGAGGTCAGATCATATTGTCCCATAAAGAATGATGAAGGGAATCTGGTTACTAAGGATGGATAGATGGCGAAGGTATTGAATTTATTCTTCTCCACAGTTTTTACAAGGTAATTAGGGGGCTTCAGTAACCAAAACTGCAATATTTATCCTCATGACACGTCACAGGAAGCACCCTCATGGTTTACAGAAGACAGAATTAGAAATAGACTTAAAAAACTTAACACAAACAAGTCACAGGGACCAGATGGCTTGCACCCAAGGGTCCTTAAGGAACTCAGTCAAGTAATTGCCAGACCACTGTTCCTGATTTTTACGAACAGTCTACTGACTGGAATGGTACCAGCTGATTGGAGAAAAGTCAATGTAGCACCAATATTTAAAAAAGGGCAAAGATACATCCCTGGGAATTACAGACCAGTTAGCCTAACATCAATAGTATGCAAGCTCTTGCAGGGGATGACTATATACAAGATTTTAGTAATGTCAACATTATCATTAGCAGTAATCAGCATGGATTTATGAAGAATCGTTCTTGCCAAACCAATTTATTAACCTTCTATGAGGAGGTGAACTGCCATCTAGATAAAGGAAGGCCCGTAGACGTGGTGTATCTGGATTTTGCAAAAGCATTTGATACAGTTCCCCATAAACGTTTACTGTACAAAGTAAAGTCTGTTGGCATGGACCATAGGGTGAGTACATGGATTGAAAACTGGCTACAGGGGTGAGTGCAAAGGGTAGTGATAAATGGGGAGTACTCGGAATGGTCTGGGGTGGAAAGTTGGTTCCCCTAGGATTCTGTCCTTGGAGCTATCCTATTTAATTTATTCATAAACGACCTGGAGGGTGGGATAAACAGTTCAATAGGGCAATAAGTTAAGCAGGGCAATAACTTCTCTGCAGGATGTGGAAACCTTGCAAGAAGATCTGAACAAATTAATGGGGTGGGTAACTACATGGCAAATGAGGTTTAATATAGAAAAATGTAAAAAATTGCATTTGGGTGGGAAAATATGAATGCAATCTACTCACTAGGGGGGGACCCCTGGGGGAATCTAAGGTGGAAAATGACCTGAGGGTCCTAGTAGATGACAGGCTCAGCAATGGCATGCAATGCCAAGCTGCTGCAAGCAAAGCAAACAGAATATTGGCATGCATTAAAAAGGGGATTAACTCCAGAGATAAAATGATAATTCTCCCACTCTACAATTCTCTGGTTCGGCCGCACCTGGAGTATGCCGCCCAGTTCTGTGCACCAGTCCTCAGGAGGGATGTGCTGGAACTGGAGAGGGTCCAAAGAAGGGCAACAAAGCTAATAAAGGGACAGGAGGACCTTAGTTATGAGGAAAGGTTACAAGCACTGAACTTGTTCTCTCTGGAGAAAAAACGTTTGAGAGGGGATATGATTTCAATGTACAAATACCGCACTTGTGATCCCACAAAAGGGAGAAAACTTTTCCACGAAAGGGAATTTAATAAGACATGCGGCCATTCACTAAAATTAGAAGAAAAGAGGTTTTGCCTTAAACTGCATAGAGGGTTCTTTACTGTAAGAGCAGTGAGGATGTGGAATTCTCTTCCACAGGCAGTGGTTTCAGTGGGGAGCATCGATAATTAAAAAAAACTATTAAATAAGCACCTGAATGACCACAACATACAGGGATATGCAATGTAATACTGACATAAAATCACACACATAGGTCGGACTTGATGGACTTGTGTCTTTTTTCGGCCTCGCCTACTATGTAACTATGTGTAGCACCCTCTACCATAAGGTAGGTGCTAGCATAGGATTTTTGCTAGGGAAACTGTCAGCACAGGTAAATTTAGGCAGGCCTATGCTTTAAGCTAGGCCTGTCTTTTTAGCTCTGGGGCCAGGGAGTGATTAGAGTAGCAGTGGGTGTGACCACCTGTGCTGTAGTTCTGAGGCGCCTCTCCTGGTTCCAGGGAGAATGTTATGTAAGAGGGGCAGGGCCTAGAACTGGAGTGGCAGGCAGCTCATGTAGGAGCCCTGACCAATCCCCAACTGGTATTGGCAGGGGGCGGGCCTCCTATATAAGCTGAGGTAACATGCCACTGGGGAGGAGTTGTTGGCTGAGAGAAGTGGAGAATGGAGTACTAGACAGCAGCAGGAGGGCACCCCCATCTGGGGGGGTGCACCGATCGTAGGAGGAGGCCCGGGGAGAGCTATGAGGGAACTTCACCTTTACATGGTCTGTGGTGAAGTCTGTATCTTTACACAGTCATTGATGTGGAATTCCTGGAGCAGAGGGGCAAGAGAAGCTGTCGGGACGTACAGTCTGCTTAAGTTCTCCATTGTGGACTCAGGGCAGAGAAAGGTCAGTGAGTGTACCACAGTGGAGGGCTGGATGTGGAGACATGCTAGGAAGTCCTCCAGGAATATTCTCCAGACCCGGCGCATCTTGGATTAAGGTAAATGACCGCTGCTAGTGGGCATTTACCACATAATCGTTCCATCAAATGACGGAGCGATCACTTGTAAACCACCCAGCGTCATGTCTGGTTCATCTCTCCCCTCTCTGTACCAATCGGTACAGTGTGAGCGGAGAGCGGAGAGATCAAGTGCTGCAGTGCTGTGGGCTGGATATGTAATGCCCACAGTGCTTATCTGTGCCCATTCCTGCACTAATCCTTTCATCCGGGCAATACTCATCAATATTCCTCCATTCCAGCACAACTCATCAATACTCATCCATCCCAGCAATATTCATCAATACTCATCCATCCCAGCAATACTCATCCATCCATCCCAGCAATACTCACCCATCCATCCCAGTAATACTCATCAATACTCATCCATCCCAGCAATACTCACCTATCCATCCCAGCAATACTCATCAATACTCATCCATCCCAGCAATACTCATCCATCCATCCTACATCCCGTCAATACTCATCAATACTCATCAATACTCATCCATCCATCCCAGCAATACTCATCCATCCACCCCAGCAATACTCATCAATACTCATCCATCCCAGCAATACTCATTGATACTCATCCATCCCAGCAATACTCATCAATACTCATCCATCCATCCATACTCATCCATACTCAGCAATTCTCATACATCTATACTCAGCAATACTAATCCATCCATCCATGCTCAGCAATACTCATCCATCCATCCATATCCATCTATACTCAGCAATACTCATCCATCCGTACTCAGCAATACTCATCCATCCATCCATGCTCAGCAATACTCATCCATCCATCCACACTCAGCAATACTCTTCCATCCATCCATACTCTGCCATACTCAGCCATCCCATTCACACTCAGCCATACCCAGCCTCAGCCATACCCGACCCAGCCATACTCAGCCATACCCGACCCAGCCATCCCATCCATACCCAGCCATACTCAGCCATCCCACCCACACTCAGCCATACCCAACCAGCCACACCCGACCCAGCCATACTCATCCATACCCAGCCATCCCATCCATACCCACCCAGCCATACTCAGCCATACCCAACCCAGCCATCCAATCCATACCCAGCCATACTCAGCCATCCCATCCACACTCAGCCATACCCAACCAGCCATACCCGACCCAGCCATACTCAGCCATCCCATCCATACTCAGCCATACCCACTTAGCCATACTCAGCCATCCCATCTATACTCAGCCATACACATTCATGGCTCAACCATGCTTAGCCATCCCCATCCACGGCTCATCCATGCCACTACAGTGCCTCAAAGTGTAATAGGTAGTCAAATTAGATTTGAAATTTATGCCCCTACAATGCCTGATGGTGCTCCCTGCATGTTGGACCTCTGTATGTGGCCAGGCTGTGTAAAGGTCTCACACATGTGGTATCGTTATACTCAGGAGGAGTAGGAGAATCTATTTTGAGGTGTAATTTTTGCCATGTACATGTTGTGTGTTGGAAATATTGTAAAAATGGACAACTTTGTGTAAAAAAAAAAAAAAAAAATGCATTTTCATTTTCTTTCCACATTTTCCAAAAACTTGTAGAAAAAAATGATATGTTCAAAATACTCGATATGCCTCATAGATTATACGTTGGGGTGTCTTCTTTCCATAATGGGGTCATTTTTTAGGCGTTTTTATTGTCCTGGAGCTCCAGGGTCTTCAAAAGTGCAAGAGGTAGTCAAGAAATTAGATGTGTAATTTATGCTTCTAGAACGCCTGATGGTGCTCCCTGCATGTTGGGCCTCTGTATGTGGCCACGGTGTGTAAAAGTCTCACACATGTGGTATTACCATACTCAGGAGGAGTAGTAGAATGTATTTTGGGTTGTAATTTGTGGTATGCATATGCTGTGTGTGAGAAATAACCTGATAATGACACTTTTGTGGAAAAAGAAAAAAAATCTTGATTTTGCAAAGAATTGTGGGAAAAAATTACACTTCAAAAAACTCACCATGCCTCTTTCTAAATACCTTTGAATGTCTGCTTTCCAAAAAGGAGTCATTTGGAGGGTATTTGTACTGTCCTGGCGATGATTGGCACCATAGCTTGTAGACTCTAGAATATACACTGATTTGGATTATTTTTACCAAAGATATGTAGCAGTATAATATTTGGCCAAAATGTATTATGAAAAATTACTAATTTGAAAAATTTTATAACAGAAACAAAGAAAAATGTTTTTTTTTTTTACAGAATTTTCGGTCTTTTTTCATTTATAGCACAAAAAATAAAAAACCCAGCGATGATTAAATACCACCAAAAGAAAGCTCTATTTGTGTGAAAAAAGTACAGAAATTTCATATGGGTACAGTGTTGCATGACTGAGTAATTGTCATTCAAAATGTGAGAGCACTGAAAGCTGAAAATTGGTCTGGTTAGGAAGGGGGTTTAAGTGCCTAGTGGTCAAGTGGTTAAACTACTAGGCCTCCGGGGAGAGGTACTGCAGGCCTCTGGCCTAGTAGCTGTAAGCAACCAGAGTCAGCATGAGAAACTATTCAGAGTGGGTTCTTTTGCTTACAGAAGAAGATGTGACAAGAAATTAATATGCTACAGTATAAGTTTGTGCAGGAGGAAAGGATTTGTGGGAACATCTCCCTTACACGGTCAAGGGTGATGTCCTCATCTTTACACGGTCATAAATGGGGACGTTTTGAAAGCAATAGCCTGCAGAAGTTACGCAGAGAAGGAGCAATGGTCTGCATGGTGATGCAGGAAAAAGACTGTAGCTATTACACATGTGCATCATTCCTTCAGGCTCAAATTATGTGCTAATCTATGAAATTTCTAAATATGATGGCAAAGTGATCTTCTCTATGGGCATCCCATATACCCCTTTCCCCAACCAAGTTGTACCCCCAATAAACAAAAAAACAAAACACAGCAAATGACTTTTCATTGTCTCTGCAAGTGATATATGGGAGTCTGGCAGCGGGGTGATATGGTGGATGTTTGTTACTAGTGGCAACTACACCGCTACATATGTAAGCTGGATCACCAGTCTTCTTTCTTCTGCTCTGTGTCTGGAGGGGGTTTCTTCTGCTCTAGTCTGGAGGATCAAGTCTGCAAGGTCCACATCTCTTTCTGGTAAAATCGGCACTGCCATTAGCTGCCAAAAGTGTATATTTAATGGTCCTCACAGGATCCTCAAAAAGGTCTTCATGGGGTCCTGAAGCATTACAGCATGATGTCATGGTGAAGGGTGGAAACAAACTGGTCAGGCAGGTAGCAGAGAGAGGAACATTTGATCACTGGCTGCTCCTACTAGAAGAGGCAACACGGAATATAATCTACAATGTTAGTAGATGTAGGTAAGTTTTTATTGGGTTTTTTGAAAAAAAGGAAAAAACTGATTGGGTGGATGCAGGTGGATGGGAACAGGGTGTTTTTTCTTGTGATGGGCTTTAACACACATCTGTAAAATGGAGTACGCATTGAACTACATGGCTCAACAAGTGCTAGGCAAAGTGTTGACTTTGAGTCCTTTCATGAACTGCAGTCTACTTCATTTGAAGGGAATGTGGCATTGCTTTGTAAATATTTTATTTACTTATTTTATAATCAGGACTAAATGAATTTAAAAATTATTTTTTTTGGTCAGCTAAATATGAAATATTGCATATTAAGATTTTGTATTTTTCTTTTGAGCCAGCAGTTGAGCTTTAGGCTTCTTTTTACCTCTGTCTTCTTTATCTTGCTATTGTTAAAAAAAGACTGAAATGTACACATTCAAGTGTTTAACTCCGAGTACTGATGTATCCTTTTCACTAGGTTGTCCTGAACGCCTCCATCCATCTGGGGTTTCAGTGGGAGACAGCAGTGCCTTAAAGGTAATAACTACTGCTGTACTCTCCCTGTAGAAAACCTATAGTGGATATGCTCCTACTTACAATGTTACATATGTAGCGGTACCCCCGTAAGGGCTGCAAATGTGGTTATAGCAATCCGCCAATCACCCTGCTGCTATCCCCTCATCAATCACCCAAAAGACAATAAACAGTCAGTTGCTCCTTTTTCTTGCTTTTATTTGTGGGATTCACTTGGAGAAATATTAGGGATGTATGAGATGATAAAGATTTCAGAAGGATCGGTTATCATCCATGGCCTTGGCCTTGTTTATGGATTTCCCCTGTAGAGTCCTTACTGCAGACTATTGCCTCTTCTGTTATCTATCTGACTGAAGATTTACTACTAGCGGCTTCCAGTTAAACAAGATGAATCACTCAGAATAATTCCCCTGTATTAGACTGATGTGGTATTCCAGCTACAGAATAGAGAGCCAAAGGCCTATACTGCCTATTTTCCATGGCTCTATGAACTAACAGCCCCACAGTCTTTGGAAGTTGTTGCAAACATGAACTTGGCACATGATAAATAGCAATAGACTATTGCTCCAGTCTGTCCACTTCTGTCCATACTGTGTTCCCCGGCCACACAGCATTCTACACTACTCTCTCCAGCACTTCTGCTTCTTCAATGTTACACTGGCCTTCTCCTTTGTATCAAAGTCCTGTGTTCCCCGGTCACAGAAATCCGATAGCTGGTCTACTTGCGCTGCTTTACTCCTCATTCCTCCACTTGATCCTCTTTTCATTCAAGCAAAGTGTTCCCCGGTCACAGAAACCTGATTCACTCCGCAGAGATGAAGATCCTCAACTTTAGTTCCTTCCCCTGCAGCTCCTCCATCCCTCCTCCGAACATGGCACATCCCGCAAGGGGATGTCTGGTATAGCACCTCAGCACGCCATGCTGTCTTTCCTGTGCTCTCCAACTCCTCCCTAAAAGCATGTGACCCCAGCCTATATAGGAGGCCTGCCCCTTGCCAATACAAATTAATGGTTGGTCAGAGCCCCCCACATGAGCTGCCTGCCACTCAGGTCTCAAGTCCAGCCTCCCTTCCAGAACAATTCCACTGAAAGCAGGAGAGGATCTCTGAGCCAGAGTACAGGTGGCCACACCCCCCACTATACTGACACTCCTACTCCCAAATCAAAACAACCAGGCCTGGAATAAAAACACAGGCCTGGCTAAATTTACCTGCCACTAGTCCTGCAACTAGAAAAATACTAGTCTAACACCTACCTAAAAGTAGAGGGTGCTACACATATTACATAGTTACATAGTAGGTGAGGTTGAAAAAAGACACAAGTCCATCAAGTCCAACCTATATGTGTGATTATATGTCAGTATTACATTGTATATCCTTGTATGTTGTGATTGTTCAGGTGCTTATCTAATAGTTTTTTGAATTTATCGATGCTCCCCGCTGATACCACCGCCTGTGGAAGGGAATTCCACATCCTTGCCCCTCTTACAGTAAAGAACCCTCTATGTAGTTTAAAGTGGAGGGCCACCCTGAAAAAAAAATTACACCAAAAATCCTAAAAAAATAAATAAAAAAAAAAAACATTTGAAAAAAAAAAACATTTTAAACTTACCTAAACCCTTGTTGCTAGGCAGTCTTCCTAATCTGCCTTTGCCTTTTCCGCGGCGTCTTCTGCTCCTCGGTGAGCAGCCCCGTTGTCTTCTGGGAACTGTGTGTGTTCCCAGAATACCACGGGGCCATTCACAGAGCGCCGCTCGCGTGTGCGCAGTAGGAAACTGGCAGTGAAGCCGCAAGGCTCCACTGCCTGTTTCCCTTACCTAGGATGGCGGTGCCGGGACCCGAAAGCCGAAGGACGGGTCAGCCTCGGGCAGCGGACAGCGCGGGCACCTAGGACAGGTAAGTACTTATTTAAAGTCAGCAGCTACAGTGTTTGTAGCTGCTGACTTTTAATTTTTTTTTTTACGTCCGGAATCCCGCTTTAAGACAGCTAAATATGAAATATTTAATATTACAATAAAGAACCCTCTATGTAGTTTACCTCTTTTTTTCTAATTTTAATGAGTGGCCATGCGTCTTGTTATACTCCCTTCCACAAAAAAGTTTCATCCCTACTGTGGGGTCACCAGTACGGTATTTGTAAATTGAAATCGTATCCCCTCTCAAGCGTCTCTTCTCCAGAGAGAATAAGTTCAGTGCTCGCAACCTTTTCTCATAAAATATATCCTCCAGACCCTTTATTAGCTTTGTTGCCCTTTGTTGCTAATGGGACCATGGAGAATGACCATAGCCACCCTCGAACAGGAAGCTAGATCACAGCAAGGAATTCAGAGATTTGGAGGAGTGATAGAAGGCACCTTTTAGGGTTAAGAATACTTACTTAAGTAGATTTTTTTTTACAACAGTTTAGTGTCACTTTACCAATGGGGACCAATGGGTGTGTGACACATGGGATCATGGCAGCTACCTGGTCCACCCCATCCCCCATGCCTTACCTCTTGATGGTCTATTTGTTTTTAGGCTATCCTGCAGAAGCTCTCTGTTACTGTGCCTATCTAAGCTACTTCCCAGTAAGCTCCCCACCCTTCTTACCCTGTAATTTTGTAAAATTGCTTGATTTATAGAAAAATGTAACTAATAATATAGTGCTATGAGCATTTTTGTAGGTATAGGATGGGGTGCAGTCTGTGGCTTGACAAAATCAGATTAGTTTTCAGTGATATTAAAAAGTGTCCCACAAGGTGGCGCTGTTCCACAATTCTTTAGGCTCCTTTGCACAGTGCACCTGCTTTACAAATTGTTATATTTTCAGGGGATTTATTTTTATTTTATTTTCCTAAGGTCTAATTAAATGCCATATTTTTCAGTATGGGAAGTAACCACCATGCATAATTTGCCTAGCTAAACCCTTAAATGATCAATGATTGATATCAAAATTGAATCAGTCATTGTTATAGCTTGTCAATAGGTGACTATTTAACAATCATGCTCTATGTATGTGCACATGTCCTATTCATTTTTGTTATTATTATGATACACAATTTATATAGCGCCAACAGTTTGTGCTTTACAAGATTCATGCATTATGCTTATAGTAGAATCAAGTTTAAAAATTCTCTAGGCATTTCAGATTCTTCAACATTTCCAAATCAAAACACATTTTATTGACAATTTTTTTTAATTTTTTTTTTTTTTTTTTTAAAGAAGAAACAGATTATAAACAACGACTGGGATCTTCTATTTATATTAACACATCACCATCCTTGCAGGGATCTGAAACTTGCAGGAAATGATATCAGTGGCCACTAAGTGGCGACAGTGAGACTGTGTCTGAAAGATAGGCACATTCAAAACAAAACAGGGAAAGCAAGCAAATAAGACACTTGTAATCAAAGCCCCAGAGTCTGGAAGTGACAGGGAGGAGGCAGCTCTTCCCAGGAACAGGCTTAGCCACTTAACATGCCCCCCAAATAAATCAAGGGGGCAGCTGATGAGCTAGCATGCAACTCCAAAGCAAGAGTAAGCTGGCTACTTAGAGGAAGTGTCACCAAGAAGGACAATCCAGATCTCTGCTGATCAATCAAACAAGTCACATCTTTTTCTTTTTCCTTCTGTGTATTTTTGAGGGTAAAGAGGGGACACAGAGAGGACCGCCATGCACAGGCAAATCTGGGAACAGATGGCACTTTGAGTGAAGATGGCGTATATCCAGGTAGGTGTCATTCAGACTCTCACTGATTGATTGCTGAGTTTAGTTAGAACTTGTAGAGCTTCAACCAATGAACAAGTCACAGGTTGCATAGAGTGACATGTCACACCAAGGTGACAGCACAATAAACTGCCTAGTGTACAGGTATCAATCAGACAAGACAGGATGACATCAGGGTGGTAATCCCATATCCTTTGTATATGACAGCAGCAAAAACTTTATGATATCCAACAATTCCCAGCAAAATCTACATTATAATGGTCAGTTAGAAAAGTATAGTCCCTCTGCTGAATGTGACGTGTGCATCCTTTGTACTGGGAGGGGGGTGGTAACAGCAGGATTGACAACTGCCCAAGGTGTATTAAAAGCAGACCACTATATTTAAGGACGCAATCCAAGAAAAGACAGGACCATGGCATAAGTCTACCTTTGATGTAATGCAAAGGCTAAAAATATTAACAATACAACCAGCTAATGACCGTTTTTTCATGCAACAAACACAATTTTTTTAAGGCATCCAAAAAAAAGCATAGGTTGCATGGGACGCTATAGTTGGCCAGATGTATTTTCTTGTTACTTTACAATAAAGAGAGATTAATGCTGGGGATGCTGCCAGAGTCTGTCCCTGGATTCCAATATTACAAGTGAGCACTGAGACCTGCACCTGTAAAGTGACACAGAAGGTAAAATTGAGGTTTCTCTCAAGGCAATCTCTTCTGGATGTATATTCATCAGTCTGCGTCTCCCTTAGCTGAATTTTAAGTGCTACAACACTATATTTTAACATGCAGACTTTTTTGGTTATTTAAAGAGGAACTGTTATTTAAAGAGGAACTGTAAAGTGCTGTGCAAACTGTTGGTGCTAAATAAATCCTATACAATATGATTAACACACCCACCCTATTCCCCTCCATTTAAAAAAAAAATCCGCTTTACTTTATTTGCTGAATTATCCTCAAAATACATACTCATACATTCAGCGGATGTTACATAGTTACATAGTAGGTGAGGTTGAAAAAAGACACAAGTCCATCAAGTCCAACCAATGTTTGTGATTATATGTCAGTATTATTCCACATCCTTGCCGCTCTTACAGTAAAGAACCCTCTACTCAGTTTAAGGTTAAACCTCTTTTCTTCAATTTTAATGAGTGGCCACGTGTCTTATCAAACTCCATTCCGCGGAAAAGTTTTATCCCTATTGCGGGGTCACCATTATGGTATTTGTAAATTGTCCGGATGTATAGTTGTCCTGATGTGAGCTACCGCCAACCACAGTGGTCTTGAGGGGGGGGGGGCTTATGACGGTGGCTGGAGCCCCAAGTGGGTCCCCAAAAAGCCCTGGGTCTTGGGCATGCATGGTTCTATCATTAGATCCGAGCGCCGCCGCCGGGCGGGGACAGATCTGACTCGGAGCGCTGCCAAGTGACATAGCAGGCCCTGCTTTCTGGAACCTGCAGTGCCTATGATGGACGTCCCACTGGTCCAATGCGGGGACCGCGGGACGTGTGACGTCCATCATAGGCGCTGAAGGCGCTGAAGGCGGGGATAACAATGCGGCTGCCGCGCCACTGTGAGAAGATCCCCACTCGGCACTTGGGCGGGCAACTCTCCTCTCCTGTCCTGTCATCATGGCTCTGGCTGCCTGCTGCTGTCTACTCAACTGTGATGGGCTCACCGCACACTACAGCTGAGCTGCAGGAGGAGGTGACATCACCTGAAGTCTGGTCAGGTAGGTCAGTGCGTGTCAGTGTGGGTCAGTGTATGTCAGGTAAGTCAGTGTGGGTCAGGTAGGTCAGTGTGTGTCATGCAGGTCAGTGCATGTCAGGTAGGTCAGTGTGGGTCAGTGTATGTCAGGTAGGTCAGTGTGTGTCAGGTAGGTCAGTGTGGGTCAGGTAGGTCAGTGCGGGTCCAAACACAAAAAAAAACAAAGTCATCGCTGACCCCACAACCAACTCTCAAATGTTCACAGTCTATATAAAAAAAAGTTCTCTTGCTCTAGGTGCTGCAGCTCTCTCAAAGATCCACTGGGTGGCAGACTTAATCTGAAATATACAAGGAAAAGAGACCGCACGGCTGCCCTAGGAAAAGAGACCGCACGGCTGCCCTAGTGTAATTCCATTTTAAAGGATACAAATGCAAAATCAAACAATAGAGGATTGCACTCACAAACATGGGACTTAGATCGCATGTACAGCAGGATGTATGTCTCCCTTCCTTTCTTTCCCTTGTATATTTCGGTGCGGGTCATTGTAGGTCAGTGTGGGTCAGGTAGGTCAGTGTGGGTCAGGTAGGTCAGTGTGGGTCAGTGTATGTCAGGTAGGTCAGTGTGGGTCAGGTAGATCAGTGTGGGTCAGTGTATGTCAGGTAGGTCAGTGTATGTCAGGTAGGTCAGTGTGGGTCAGGTAGGTCAGTGTGTGTCAGGTAGGTCAGTGTGGGTCAGGTAGGTCAGTGCGGGTCAGTGTATATCAGGTAGGTCAGTGTGAGTCAGGTAGGTCAGTGTGGATCAGGTAGGTCAGTGTGGGTCAGGTAGGTCAGTGTATGTCATATGTCAGGTAGGTCAATGTATGTCATATGTCAGGTAGGTCAGTGTATGTGATATGTCAGGTAGGTCAGTGTGTGTCAGTGTATGTCAGGTAGGTCAGTGTATGTCAGGTAGGTGAGTATAATGGTCAGTGTATGTCAGGTAGATGAGGTAATGGTCAGTGTATGTCAGGTAGGTAACACCCCCCCCCAGTGCTGGGCTCGGACTTCAGGCTGAAGCCCCTGTTTTTTTGCCACCTAGCAACGCCCCTGGCTACACACGATGTCCCACGCTACCATCTTGTTTACTTACATCATCAGGGGGCCAGCCGCCGTATCCGGGTTCCTGCAGCTAGCCTCCTGATGAAGTGCATATGCCTCGGTGTGCCACTGGTGGGGCAGCTGTAAGAACCAGGAAGGGACAGCTGGCCCAATGATGCACAGTTCCACAATAACTAAAGAGTACCCTGAGGCCTCCTGGAATGTATGACGTCAGTATCCCAGGAGACTACGGGCGACTGGGGCGTAATTTTCGTCCAAGTGTTAATCCTGAAAGTGTCTGGAGTCCCAAAAAAAGATATTTACAATAAAAAATAACTAAAAAATAAATGTCCAATTGTGGGGGGGGGGGGGGGGGGAGTGTAAGGCGTGCAATGAGAAGTGAAGGAATCTTTTAGGCTGAGTTCACACTGCTGTACGGAACAGCTCACAGCAGGGGTCTGGTGAGACCCGGTTCTCTGTTTCAGGGACAAATCAGGCTAGAATTTTTGGCTGGATTGGGACCTGAAACGGACTAGAAGACGCACAGGACTCTTCTGCAAACTGCTCCGCAGCCGTCCCAGAGCTGTGTGAACTGGCTCCATTGAGAGCCAGTCAAGTCGTCTGACATGCGAATTGGATATGGGATAAGCCGCATCAAATTCGCACTAGTGTGAACCCAGCCTAAGGGCAGGATCACACCAGATGCAGTCCAGTGAATTTTTTTTTCTGTATCAAAAATGCATGGACAGTAGATTGTATGGTTCCAATGGCAAAGTTCACATCAGTGCAGTCCGTTCCAGTGCAGAACAAAAAGTAGAACATGCTGATTTTTTCTGCACAGAACTGTACTGGAACACAGCAAAACGCATAAAAAACGCACCAGAAAGCATAAGAAAAATGAGAGGGGGAGAATGCACTGGAATGCATTGAAAATGCATAAAATAACGCATCAAAAACGTGCATGCAAAAACGTATCTGGAGTGAGTTTTTGTGGTGTAAACTGTAAGCATCTGGAGTGCGTTTTTGTGGCATGAACCGACCCTAAAACTTTATATAAAGCCAATCACTAAAATCTTGTGTAACATTTAAAATGTTATCATCATATCAAAATACATTTATTAAAATAATCCCTGGTGATCCTGTCATGAAGGTCCTTGTTTTGCCGCTTGTTATAGGGTAACAACTCTCTGTTCCTGTCTTTCAAATGTGTTCCTGCATTGTCACCATAAAAATACTGGATATCTTGTTTCTATTGCATTGTCACCCTGTCACAAAGGCTTCTGATAGAGACTACAAGTGGCCATTTCAATCCTTTCAATCCATGATATGCAGGCATGATCCACTGTTGTCACCATCAGGTAACCCAGAATATTATAGTTACATAATCATTCTAGTGAGAAGATTGTACAACATTCTTTGCACTGAGTCTGTAAAAATGTAACAAACATACATAATGTCATTCTTTATGCTCTTTTCTTGTGATTTTATGCAAGTAGTGGTGTAAACCCATATACAGCCTTTCATTACTATAGTTGTCTGTACTCTGTACACTGCAGTTGTATATCCCGGAGGCAGAAGCACGCCTGCGATTAACTCTATATGCCAAAATGTGCCATTTTGTAGGAGCCCTAAGCATTGGGTCATTTTTACAAATTTGGCATTTAGGGCCTGAATTAGACATTTTAGTGCATAGATGCATATGCTTACTAATGCTTATGCGTGTAAGAGCTTATGTACATATCTACAACATTTTTATCAGTACTGCGATTTTTTTTACAGATCTGAACGCAGTTCTATTGTTTTCTTTGAAGCCATGCACACAGCGTGTAAAGACCAGTAAACTGTGCTGTGTTCAGATCCTTAATATCAAAATTAAAAAAAATTTGCATCCAAGGTGAGTGAGGTGCAGAAATGTAACATAATGGAAGTAGAATTTTACAAATCCAAATGCTGCATGCCCTTTTACACCTCTATACTTTGCAATGTTTATGCAGGATCTTTCTGCCAGCAAGGTCCTGTGTAAAAGATCAGCAATTCACTTATTTGAAGAGCGAAGTGCATGAACCCTAATTGCGTCTTAGGCCTTGTTCACACAGGCAGTTGGGGGAGCAGGGTGGTAAAAATAGGCATTGAGCCGTGGTTTTACCGACCACCTAAAAGATAGCATGCAGCTATTCAGGGTTGTATACATGCCATGGCAAGAATGATACCCTCTGTCATGTTCTTCAGGCAATGTAGCTTCCAGTGTAGTGGTGCAAAACTAGTCCACCTCTGTCCCAGCCTCTGCAAACGTGGTGTGTGTCATTGTTTGCATGGAATATTCAATAAATGGACTTCAATCACGTTGATGTGCAGCCAATTTCTTCCTTCATTCAGTCTTCTACGGCAGGCGAGCCAGGCTTGCACCTGTGTGAGGAGTCTTACATTATTCACTGAGTCTCTCACCTGGAGTGGCGATTTTCCTTTGCTGTTGTTCTGCAGGCAGTACTGCCACCCAGGGCTGCTGTTAGAAATCATGGGGCCCTGTACAGCCTTTCTGATGGGGCCCCCCAACCCAGCCTCCGCACTCTCCCTCCCCCCCGACGTGTAGCAGAACAGCAGCACTGACTTCATCCACCCACACCCCAAAAATGAAAAAAAATTCCCTCCTCTGCTCCCACCTCCTGGGCCCCTCTGTTGACGTGATGGGGCCCAATGAAATGTAATTTAAGCTCTGGTAAGCATGTAGGAGCAGGGGTGTGGTCTAGTAAAATCAATTTACTCATTTAGGCAGAAATGAACAATAAAGCTGCCCTGGGCCCCCCTGTTTAGCTGATGAAGCCTGTTGTACTGCTGTCACCAGGCGCAACCCATTCAAATGCATGGCTTGTGGTTGCAGCTCCTAATTGCCTGGCAGCCACCGCTACCCTGGCAGCCCCTGAAAAGCAATTTACTGCAGATCGCAGGGCTGCCACTTGTGTGAACACATGAGCTTTTTTTTACCACTAATATTCCTTTATATTGACTTTAAAAATTTACAAATGCAGTCATTTAGAATTTGGATGAAAGGTTTAGCACTGGGAAACACGTTTTGAAAGATAAATAGTGCATTTTATATACATCTATATAAATAAGACTAAAATGAGGGACAAATGAGGGAGAAAGAGGGACAGAGGGACATTGCTCCAAATCAGGGACAGTCCCTCGAAATCAGGGACAGTTGGGAGCTATGCAATGAGTACAGGGCAAGGAAAAAAGAAAATAGAGGCTTTGTCCTGCTCACAGCTCAGTGTATTTTCATCACAAGGTTAATTTGGATGTGACATGTGCACAAACATTCTCTGGTGAGTGGATAACAGGCAGGTCGCTTCTGGTTTGTGTCTGTGTTTTTCATGTCTGCGGGGTGGAGCTGTGACTTTGATTGGGTGATGTTTTAATGCACGGGAAAGAAGACATGATTTGCAAAGCAACAGTTGTAGATGCTGGGAGCAGATGTTGTTCACTTGCTACAAATAATTGCCTGAGCTCTTTGAGTGTCAGGTTACCTCCAACCAACCATAACCATGATCTTTTGTGTCATCATAGGTTATTGCAGATCATATATTATCCATAGCTGTACTTTGTGTGACATTTGTAGTATTAGCACGGTGAGATTCATGGTTCATATTTACGAAGGCATTCCTCATTATATTCAGTAAGGTAATGATGGTTTGGAATAGTCAAGAATAGCAACTTAACAAAAACCTTCACTTAGGATTTATTCAAGACACACAGAGGCCCATGCAATGTGTGTTTATGCACCCATAAGTGACAGATATTCCGAGCAGCTGCCACAGACTGTTAAAAATCAATGACAGGCTGTCAGACACAATGGTGGTACGAATCCTTGCACACGTTCGAGTAATTACATCCTTACAGGGATGGATGCATGGCTCTGTAGAGACACTGTATGTTGGGCTGTTCATCCATCCCTGTACAGATGTAAACGCTCAGATGTGCCAAAGAGATCTATATAGCTGCACCTGTCACTGACTGAAAGAGAGAGACTATAATGTGGGCAGAGGTTAATTCACTGCCACTGGCCACCCATGCATGGGGGTTAAATTACACTGCCAGTGAACACCAACATGAGGGGGGTTAATAGTACTGACACTAGTGCTGGGGGTTCATTTTGTGTTCACTAACACCAATGCTGGTGTTTTTTTATTGTGTTTATTGACACCACTGCTGAGGGCTATTATTGTATTATTGTGTTCTCTGACACCAGTTCTAGGGTCAATATTGTGTCCATCAGGGCTTTTTTTCAGCAGGAACGCGGGGGAATGCAGTTTCGGCACCTCCAGCTCTGAATGTATGTAACGGCAAGGGGTGCTGGGGAGTACTGGAGGGTCTAGTGATGCTGGCTGCTGGGGGACCTATTGTTGCTGGAGGGGATCTATTTTTACAAGGGAAGAGTCTTTTGTTGCTAGGGAGGTCAGTTGTCCCTGGTGGGGGATCTATTGTTGCTGGGGGGCTCTTATGCTACTGGGAGACAATCGTTTCTGGGAGACATCTACGGTTGAGGGAGAGGTCTATTGTTGCTAGCTGTTCAGAGTCTATAGTTGCTGGGGGTGCTCCATTGTTGCTGGCTACAAGGGATCTATTTTACTTCCTATCATTAACAAATTACATACAAATTACTTAGCACTACAAATTGATACTTGGTTCTGTATCCATTGCTGAGAGGTGGGTAGGGGGTGGAACCAAGGAACGGTGCTCAGAGGTGGGTAGAGAGTGGAACCAAGGAATGGTGCTCAGAGGTGGGTAGGGAGTGGAACCAAGGAATGCTGCTCGGAGGTGGGTAGGGGGTGGAACCAAGGAATGGTGCTCGAAGGTGGGTAGGGGGTGGAACCAAGGAATGGTGCTCGGAGGTGGGTAGGTAGTGGAACCTAGGAATGGTCCTTGGAGGTGGGTAGGGAGTGGAACCAAGGAATGGTGCTCAGAGGTGGGTAGGGAGTGGAACCAAGGAATGGTGCTCAGAGGTGGGTAGGGGGTGGAACCAAGGAATAGTGCTCGAAGGTGAGTAGGGGGTGGAACCAAGGAATGGTGCCATGAAGTGGGTAGGGAGCGGAACCAAGGAATGGTGCTCGGAGGTGGGTAGGGAGTGGAACTAAGGAATGGTGCTCAGAGGTGGGTAGGGGGTGGAACCAAGGAATGGTGCTCAGAGGTGGGTAGGGGGTGAAACCAAGGAATGGTGCTCGTAGGTTGACACAAGAGGTGACTCAGAAGGAGGGAGTTCCTGCCCCTATTCTCTGAGAAAAAAAGCCCTGGTGTCCACTGACACCAATGCTGGGGGTTATTCTTGCGTCAACTGACACCAATGCTGGGGGATATTATTGCATCTACTGACACCAGTGCTGGTGGTTATTATTGCATCCACTGACACCAATGCTGGGGGTTATTCTTCCGTCAACTGACACCAATGCTGGGGGGATATTATTCCATATACTGACACCAGTGACACCAGTGCTGGGGGTTATTATTGCATCCTCTGACACCAATGTTGGGGTTTATTACTGCATCCACTGACACTAATGCTGTGGGGTGTATTGTATTCCAACTTAGTCAGTCTGCATTGCAGCAGGACCAAAACCTTTGGGTGTAAAAATGTGCTGCTATTGTGCAGCCCTCTGGAGGTGATTTGGGATGCACTTGAGACCCTCTCTAATTTTCCCCCCACTGCCCTAGAGTGTATCTAACTCAAGAACAAATTAATATATTTCAGACAAGATGCGGTGGCATTAGACTTCCTTTTTACGATTTTTTTAACCTGATGACCCTGCCAGTAACACACTTCCTTTTCTAGAGTGACAACGCTCGCTCACTCTACTGTATCTATGGAGGAGCATCATTGGCACCCTAAGACAGGATTACACAACACTTCCACTTCTCCTTATCTTCATAACATAAAGCAAGGTGTTCTGTAATGCACAAAGAGAACTGGAAACAATGCTGATAACTGATAACAGCAGCAAAGTTATCAGCTTGCAAGTTTCTGGTGGGATCAACAGAATTTCTTTTTATAACTGAAAAGATATTAAAAACACTTTCAATGGTATATTTAACAGGGCAAAAGGGAGCTAATAACAGACATTAATTGTTTGGGTTTACATGCATTTTAATTTACTACAGTACATCATTTTACCAGTTACAAAATTATGAAGTGCCCTTTCTTTACATAGGTTTTTTAAAAAAACTTTTGGTGTTCAAATTCAGTAAAAGAAAAAAAATGTTTCAAAATACTATGGCAATGAAAGAAGGCCTTGTACATGACCAGTGAAAAATATACTTTTTTGCCTTTAATAGCAGTCAGATTTGATTATGTAATGCTTGAAAAGTAGGTATCATTATTTTCTACTCTGCTTTTACAGTAAAAAACCCTGTACTTGGATGAGGAGTATTGGGTTTCCAATGCACCAATATTCCCCAAAATTTGAACATGGTCCAAATTTTTGTAATGCAATGCACTATCATTGCTGTGCGCTTCAATGCAGGTGTGTTGTGCATTGGAGTGGCATTCAAAATGAAGAGCACAGCAACACAGCAGTGCATGTAACACTGCTATGCAGTAGTGTAGATGAGCCCCAAACTTCTTTTGTTCTACTTGCAAAGAATGCCTCACATCTTTTGTTGCGACCTCTCTGTGTGATATTAGGGGACTTTTCAGTAACCCTACAAGGCTTAGCAAGTAAAGGATTGCCAGGGTGTGTGGCCTGAAGTCAGGTAACCAATATAAAGTGTCAGTTTACTACACTTTGTGAAAAGGTTAGGACTCACTAGATATTAGGACCAGTCGTGTAAATGGTGGGAATCCATATTTTGGCCAAAATACAAACAAATGATTTCTTGTGTTATGGGCTTCCGAGTTTGACTGCTGCTGCTGTAAAACCACCCAATTGTTGTACAGTCGTACTCATAAGTTTACATACCCCAGCAGAATTTATGATTTCTTGGCCATTTTTCAGAGAATATGAATGATAACACAAAAACTTTTCTTTCACTCATGGTTAGTGTTTGGCTGAAGCCATTTATTTTCAGTCAACTGTGCTTACTCTTTTTAAATCATAATGACAACAGAAACTACCCAAATGACCCTGATCAAAAGTTTACATGACCCAGTTCTTAATACCATGTATTGCCCTCTTTAACATCAATGACAGCTTGAAGTCTTTTGTGGTATTTGTGGATGAGGCTCTTTATCTTCTCAGATGGTAAAACTGCCCATTCCTCTTGGCAAAAAGCCTCCAGTTACTGTAAATTCTTGGGCTGCCTTGCATGAACTGCATGTTTGAGATCTCCTCAGAGTGGCTCAATGATATTGAGGTCAGGAGACTGAGGTGGCCACTCCAGAACCTTCACTTTATTCTGTCTAGCCAATGACAAGTCGACTTGGCCTTGTGTTTTGGATCATTGTCATGTTGGAATGTCCAAGTACGCTTCCTGTCTGTTAAATGCAAACGTTCCTCCAGTATTTTTTGATAACATACTGCATTCATCTTGCCATCAATTTTGACCAAATTTCCAGTGCCTTCATAGCTCACTAGGCATGGGCTGAACACCCCCCTGTTCGGTTCGCAGCAGAACATGCGAACAGGCAAGAAATTTGTTCGAATGCGCAAACACTATTAAAGTCTATGGGAAACAAACGTGAAAAATCAAAAGTGCTAATTTTAAGGGTTAATATGAAAGTTATTGTCATGAAAAGTGATTGTTGACCTGGGTCCTGTCCCAGGGGACATGTATCAATGCAAAAAAAAGTTTTAAAAACGGCCGTTTTTTCGGGAGCAGTGATTTTAATAATGCTTAAAGTGAAACAATAAAAGTGAAATATTCCTTATAATTTCATACCTGGGGGGTGTCTATAGTATGCCTGTAAAGTGGCGTAACAGTCCGAGAGCAAAATGACATTTCTAAAGGAAAAAGAAAGTAATTTAAAAGTACTATCGGTAGCGCCGGCAGCTATAATGAATTGGCGGGTCTCTGCAATACTCATGAAATTCATTGAAAAAACATCTACCCCATTACCATTTTACGCGGGGGGCGGGATCTGGGGGACCCCTTGTTAAAGGGGGCTTCCAGATTCCGATAAGCCCCCCGCCTGCATACCCTCACAACCACCGGGCAAGGGTTGTGGGGATGAGGCCCTTGTATGAAATTTACACCCCCCAGGTACGAAATTTAAAAGAATATTTCATTTTTATTGTTTCACTTTAAGCATTATTAAAATCACTGCTCCTGAAAAAACGTCCGTTTTTAAAACTTTTTTTTGCATTGATACATGTCCCCTGGGGCAGGACCCAAGTCCCCAAACACTTTTTATGACAATAGCTTGCATATTAACCTTTAAAATTAGCACTTTTGAATTCTCCCATAGACTTTTAAAGGGTGTTCCGCGGCTTTCGAATTTGCCGCGAATACCCCAAACTATTCCCAAACTGTTCGCTATTCGGCGAACGGGCGAACAGCCAATGTTCGAGTCGAACTCATGTTCGACCCGAACAGACAGCCCATCCCTATAGCTCCCACATCCCCAAAACATCAGGAATCCACCTCTGTTTTTCACAGTAGGAATGGTGTACCTTTCATCATAGGCCTTGTTGACGCCTCTTCAAATGTAGCGTTTATGGTTGTGGCCAAAAAGCTCAATTTGGGTCTCAACACTCCAAATGACTTTGTGCCAGAAGGTCTGAGGCTTGTCTCTGTGGTGTTTTGCATTATGTAAGCAGGATACTTTGTGGCATTTGCGTAGTAATGGCTTTCTTCTAGTGACTCGACCATGCAGCCCATCTTTCTTCAAGTGCCTTCTTATTGTGCATCTTGAAACAGCCACACCACATGTTTTCAGGGAGTCCTGTATTTCACCTGAAGTTATTTGTGTGTTTTTCTTTGCATTCTAAACAATTTTCCTGGCAGTTGTGGCTGAAATATTAGTTGGTCTATCCTGACCGTGGTTTGATTTCAACAGAACCCCTCATTTTCCACTTCTTGATTAGTTTGAACACTGTTGATTGGCATTTTCAATTCCTTGGATATCTTTTTTATATCCCTTTCCTGTTTTATACAGTTCAACTACTTTTTCCCACAGATCCTTTGACAATTCTTTTGCTTTCCCCATGACTCAGAATCCAGAAACGTCAGTGCAGCACTGGATGCAAGATGCAAGGGTCTGCCAGGGTGCATTCTATCAGGCCAAAATCACCAGGGTATATAAACTTTTGATCAGGGTAATTTAGGTAGTTTCTGTTGTGATTATGATTTAAAAAGAGCAAACACAGTTGATTGATAATAAATGGCTTCAGCCAAACACTAGCCATGAGTGAAAGAAATGTTTTTGTGTTATTATTCATATTTACTGAATAATGGCCAAGAAATCATAAATTCTGCAAGGGTGTGCAAACTTATGAGCACAACTGTATATCCCTGGTAGTTGCGCCCCCCTGTGCTATGGCTCTCAGGCTCACCTTCTTTTCCTGGGAGCCTGAGACCACAAAAACCAGCATCAAGACAGAGAACAGAGCTAGAATAGGGAATATTCCTTCTCCGGTCTCCCCTATGAAGCATAAACCTTGTGGCCCTTGCCCTTAGCATTTCCGAGTTCAGAGCTGTCAATCTCAGCCAGTGCAGCAGGGTGTACAGGGGATCTGGGACTCTCTGTCCCTCATCTGCTTTGACTGAGTGCAGTGGAGATATTAGGGGACTACTAGACCTCTGATATCTATATAAAGAGAACCCATCACTTGCACAATATTATTACATATGGAGCTTCTAAGCCCTCATATGATAACATAAAATAAAATAAATTAAACATTTTCAAAAGCGAATTGTCCAATGCACATGTAGTATGCACACATCATAGCTTTTTACTTGTATCAGCACAACCAGCAGTTTCCTGTGGTTATCCTGGACACATCTATCTGCAACCAGGGTCCCTCACCAGTTCCTAACCGCAGGTAACCACTAGTTGTGTGCATACACGCGAACAGCTATGCATCTCAGCCTGTTGTTGCTTTGTACACTGGATTGCTTTGTACAGAGACTATCATTGCTTTTTACCCAGCCACAAGAATCCACAGATTATTGATGCCCGAATCTGCTGTATGCTTTTAATCGCTTGTATAAATGAGGCCTATTAAAGGTTACATTGTATCACCTTGTATAGGTATATTATTATGTCTGTATTTCTCTCCCTCTCATTTTGTCAGTGCTTATGCCTCTAAATAAATATCTTGCTAGCTTTAGAAGCCCTTGTATGCCATGGTAGTGAGTGCATGATCTAACAAGGACACCCACATCCTTTTCCATCTTCTCCTTAGCTAAACTAACTTTATAGTAACTATGTATTTTGTGGACTTTATTGTTCTAGCTTTTTACAACCAGAGTTCCAGGGAACCTCAGGTTCCTTCAACTTTTTAGCTCTCTTCAAGGGGCGGGGGCATTCTTCCCACTGCCCACCAGTGTAAGGGGAGGTCTTTCCACTGACCACCAGTATGATGGGGTCCTTCTCTCAGTGACTCTCCAAATGTCTACTAATGTAAGGGTGGGCTTTTCCCACTGATCACCAGTCTTAAAGAACACTTCTTCACTGACCGCCAGTGTAAAAGAGCACTACACTGAACACCAATGTAAGGAGAATTCTCTTCACAGACCATCGATATGATGGGGCCCTACTCTCAGTGACTCTCCAAATGGCCACCAATGTAAGGGCATCCTTCTCCCACTTATCACCAGTCTAAAAGGACCCTTCTGCACTGACCACCAATGTAACAGAGCACTACACTGAAAACTAATGTAAAGAGAACGCTTCCCACAGGCCACCAATATTATGGGGTCCTTCTCTCAGTGACTCTCCTGATGACCACCAATTTAAAGTAGTCCTTTTCTCACTGATCACCAGTCTAAAAGGACCCTTGTTCACTGGCCACAAATGTGGCTGGGTAAGTAGATAATCAAGAACAATCTGTGCTTTATTAGCTGCACTGAAGGGCATTGGAGACATTAGGCATCTCTCCTGCCACGTGACTATGTTATCACTTATTACATAACATCACGTTAGCCCCCTTTTGATAGCAATAAAGCTAAAAAAAAAAATTTTAAAAGGTGTTTAAATGAAGTAAATTTTAATAAAATGAATAAAAATAATAAGAAACTATGTAAAAGCAACCCCATCACCCTATGCACACACTCGAATGTCAGCCATGCATGTGTATGTAAAGAGCAATTGCACTACACATGTGAGGTATTGCCATTGCTCAACTATGGACAATGTAGGGTGTTGTGTTTTTTTCCCATTTTAACAGGCACGGGCACTTTTAAAGCTATAATGAAACCCTATCTTTTATATTTTACCAAATATCAGGTATTATATTGTGTTTGTGTGCACTAAAAATAATTTTATTGTATTTTTCTAGAAAATGTGCATTTGAATGTACATATAATCTAGAGTGGGTGACTGGGGACAAAGAGAAAGCAAATTTATTAAATACTTTCTTCAGCTCTGTGTATATAAAGGAGCATAGGGGAGCTCATGTTCATAATGGGGGTGGTATTGACACAGCCCCAAATGATCCACAAGGGCTCAAAAGTGATATGGTCCAGAAATATTTAGATAGATGTATAAAGCACCTGGACCAGATGGCATCCACCCACGGATCCTAAAAAAATTGAGCTTTGTCATCTCAAGGCCGTTGTTTCTAATTTTTAGGGACTCGTTAATGACTGCAGTGGTACCACTGGATTGGCAGAGGGCCAATGTGGTGCCCATATTTAAAAAGGGATCAAAGTCTTTACCAAGTAACTGTAGACCTGCTAGTTTACCTTCTGTAGTCGGGAAGATACTGGAGAGTTTAACCACTTCCATACCAGGCACTTTTGCCCCTTCCTGCCCAGGACAATTTTGAGCTTTCAGTGCTGTCGCACTTTGAATGACAACTGCGCGGTCATACAACACTGTACCCAAATTAATTTAATTATTTTTATCACTAAATCAATAAATTTTATTTATTTTTACCCACAAATAGAGCTTTCTTTTGGTGGTATTTGATCACCTCTGCGGTTTTAATTTTTTGCCAAACAAACTAAAAAAGACCGTAATTTAAAAAAAAAAAAAAGTATTTCTTTGTTTCTGTTATAAAATTTGGTTTTCTCCTTCACTGACGGGCACTGATGAGTCGGCACTGATGGGCACTGATGGGCACTGATGAATTGGTACTGATAAGATGGCACTGATGGGCACTGATGAGGAGGCACTGATATGTAGAACTGATTGGCACTGATAGGCGGCACTGATATGCAGCACTGATGGGCACAGATAGGTGGCACTGATATGTGGCACTGATGGGCACTGACAGGCAGCATTGATGGGCACTGACAGGCGGCACTGATGGGCACTGACAGGTGGCAATGATGGGCACTGACAGGCGGCATTGATGGGCACTGACCGGCGGCACTGATTGGCACTGATAGGCGGTACTGATTGGCACTGACATGTGGCATTGATGGACACTAATAGATGGCACTGATGAGCAGCACTGATTGGGCAGGTACTGATAGGTGTTAATGCTGAGCACTGATTGGTACTGTGATGGACACTGATTGGCACTATGGTGGGCACTGATTTGCACTGTGGTGGGCACTTATTGGCACTTTATTGGGCACTGGCAAGGGGCTATGATGAGGCACTGACTGGGCACTGATTGGCAGCTTATGGGTACATTTGATGGAGACTGTGCTGATAATCAGTGTGCTGATTATCAGCACAGACCTCCCTCTGACAGGGAGGGCCGCCGATCTGCTCTCCCTGTGAGCGCGAACCGAGGAATGCCGTTTACCGGCACTTCCTGGTTCTCGTGATGATCAGCTGTGATTGGTCACAGCTGGTCACGTGGTAAGAAGCCTCTATCAGAGGCTTCTTATCATGATCGGAGATGCGGCGTGTCAGACACGCCGCACTTGGGAACGCCGCAATGCACGCCCCTGCGGGCATGCGCCGGCATGTTATCCTGCTTGACATCATATGACACCTAGTCAGCATAACCAAACCACTTTCCGGCCGTCATTCTATTATAGGCTGGGCGGGAAATGGTTAATAAAAGACCACATAGATGAGTTCTTGCTGGAAAAAAATATTTTAAGCAACAGACAGCATAAATTCATAAGACAAAAGTTATCAGGCCAACCTGATTTCTTTTTATGAGGAGGTAAGTAAAACCTTGGACAGAGGGGTGGCTGTGGACAGGGTATACCTGGATTTTGCAAAAACGTTTGACACAGTTCCCCACACACTGCTAATGTGTAGGGTAAAGTCTACAGGCTTGGAAAGATCAATTTGTAAATGATTAGAAAGCTGGCTAAAAAAACGAAAATGGTCTAAGGTTATCAGTGGTGTACCCCAAGGTTCAGTTTTGGGCACCAGTTCTCAAAAAGATATCAGGGAACTGGAGAAAGTGCAGAGAAGGGCAACCAAACTGATAAGAGGCATGGAGGAGCTCAGCTATGAGGAAAGATTAGAGGAACTGAATTTATTCTCTCTTGAGAAGAGGGGTTTAAGGGGGGATATGATCGACATGTACAAATACATAAGTGGTCCATATAGTAAGCTTGGTGTTGAGTTATTCACTTTAAGGTCATAACAGAGCACAAGGGGGGCACTCTTTACAGCTAGAGGAAAAAAGATTTACTCTCCAAATACGGAAAGGTTTCTTCACAGTTAGAGCTGTGAAAATGTGGAATAGACTCCCTCCAGAGGTGGTTCTGGCCAGCTCAGTAGATTGCATTAAAATGACCTAGATTCTTTCCTAAATGTACATAATATAACTGGGTACTGGCATTTATAGGTATAGGTAAAGTTGATCCAGGGAAAATCTGATTGCTTATAGGTGGATCAGAAAGGAATATTTTCCCCTGCTATAGCAAATTGGAGCATGCATTGTTTGGGTTTTTCTCTGGATCAACTGTGGGTAAAGGATTGTTTACAGTATATGGGATTGTATGATTTTTTTTTTTTTTTTGGTTGAATTCGATGGACTTGTGTCTTTTTGCAACCTGACTAACTATGTAACTATGTAAATATGAAAGACACAAATATCATGCAACATAAAAAAAAAAATTGCTAATGCCACTATTTTATTCCACAGTGAATTATGTTGTATAATTCTTTGCAGGTTTTAAATAATTTTCTAGCAAAAAATGTAGTGTCTAAAAAATGTAAAAATTGTCCTGGACTTTTAAGTAGCTAAAGATCACAATAAGGACTCTAAGCCCTGGTTCACATTGGTGCATTTTGACATGCGATTTGACATGTCAAATCGGTGGCAATTGCTGGCAATGGCACCATCCGTATTGGTTTCTGTACTACTTTTTTCAATTTCGGGGTGCGATTTCCATTGACATCTGTACAGAAACCCGCACAGATGTCTCTGAAATCGCCACCGAAATCGGGACTCACATTCGGGAATTAAATGGTGCGAGTTCAGCTTTTTTTCAGGTCACCCGGTTGCAACGCTGCTGTTGTGTATAAAACGTTATAAAATGTCACTTATGATATTTCTATAGAATTCTAACAATAAAAAGTAAACAGTGTGGTGTGAGTCAACACTGTTTCCTTCCGATGAACACCAGTGGCTGTGTGATCAGTGCAGCTGCTGATGTGACCAAACCATTAGAAATAATTGGTGTGTGTTTACAGTATATTAGAGGACTGACAGGCTGCCAAGATTCTGCCCTCCATAAACAGTAAAGGGAAAATAAGCTCAAATTTCAGTGGCTCTATCATTAAATTCAAAGATGTGTTTCCACAATGTCTATAGCTGCAGAGGTGAAAAAGTTTTTTTTTTGAAGGACCTTTACTGCTTGCTAAAGTGGATCTTCACCCTCCATATCATCATTCCTCCTCTCCACCCCTCCTCCTCCAGTCCTTTGCCCGATTAGGGATTTTTTTTTCTTCACTTTTTTTTAATACACTTGCACATCATTCGCCTAGGCAAATAATAACGTGCCCTGTTCCCCCTTCTCCTCGGACGTGAACATCACATTAGGCAAAGCCTTTCATTCAGTAAAAGAAGAGGGGGAGGGCCCAGCGAGGCGTCAATAAGAGACATGCCAGCTGAACCTGGAACAGCAGGCATCCTCTTGAGGACATCTCGCCAAAACATTGTGGTGCGAGACTGAGCACTGCCAGAAGAGAGGAGGATCTGGGCTGGACAGTGCTGGATCCGCTGGATGGGTGAGTATCTAAAATGTGCTGATCTCACCACCAGGTAAGGGTAAAAACAGTGGGCATGGTAAAAAAAACACTTTAATACAAAAACTTTAGTGGGCATAGATCTTGTTAAGTACCGTATTTATATAATGTAAACACACAGTAAATAATCCTATAAATAAGCTCTCACTCACTTCTGTAACTGTAGGCACATTAAAAGGATGAAAGGCTTTCTTTTGGAGAGAGAACAGAGTGATATAAGGATGCTAAGAATTGGATTGCAACTAGTGCCTTTGTATACATTTTGAGAATGAATTGCTTCACTGTGTCTTAAGCCACAGAGGTCAGTTAGGACTACGTATTTACTAGTGAATATGTAAATACTTGAATGTCTGTAGCCTGGCCTCAGTTCACTTCAAAGTGACCCTTTCAATCCGGAATAGCAGTGGCAGCTGGGATTATTTGCACCTACCCTGCAGTGCCTTCACACGTCTCCTCATCTGCCAGAGCATCATAACATACTTGAGTATGCAAACTCCTGACTTGGAAAAGTAATGTTAAACACAGGCCTGTATCCTCAGTATTAGTTTTTTTCCAAATTACTGTGCTGCAGGTTTAAGGACTTACAGGACATTTTGAAAGATATTAAGAGATGTGTGGAGGTGGAGGCACCTGAATTTATGAAAGCCATTCAGTATACTGCTCGTATATCTTTGTTGCAAAGAAGTTACAGGTCTAAATTTAAAACAAATGTGGCCCCAATGCAGTATTGAACAAGCATCAAGATGATAAGCCAGGCAACCGAGCTGTGTCTGCCCCAACTAATTTTCATGAAGACTAACCACCCTAAAAAAACCTTGGGCCACTGCTAGGAAACAGTAAACAGAGCTGTCCATGTTTAGTAGACTGCCCATTCCTGTTTATTCCACCAATTTACTTTGTGGCAGCTGGGGAGACATGTAATAGTAACTACTATCATTATTATAGCATTGCATCTATTATAAATTACAAAGATTTCAAGCTTCAAAAACATGTAGAAACTAAGACCAATATAATTCTGGCTGGTTTTATACTGCACATTGTCTTTGTCCTGGCATGCAATACAAAATCAAAAAACAAATTGCCCGATTTATAGTAATCATGGTAATGTGTTCTCATGACCACTTCAAGCACAAGCAGTTGAAACCACTACTCAAATTATAATTTAAACTGTACATTACAATGATTATGTATATACATTCACATGTGTGTATATATATATATATATATATATATATATATATATATATATATATATATATATATATATATATAAAAATATAAACTGTATATACAGTATAGATAGTATATTGCACTGCACACAGAACAGTTGGTACCATAAATTTTGGAAGATGCAAAAAATATACATCTTTTTTCTGTACAGTTCTGGAGGTGTGTTTAATATGGTTTCCCCCTGGTTTTCTGCCATGGCAGGTGTAGAACTGTTAAGTTGTTGGATAGTTTAGTGATATTTTCCGAGAGCTGTGGCTGTTGCACTGATCTTTACTTAGTTCAGCAGAGGTAGGGGCACTAATTTTAGGCTATCAACATGTGGCAAAAAGTAAGCCTTACAATAATACATTAAAGTTGTCAACATTGGGAAAACCAATATATTTTTCTTCCATGCAATATATGAAATAGTAAATTACAGGTGATCACCAACTTCCCAGGATTGTAACACACTCTTGGTGCTTTACACCTCTTCATTCAACTCCATACATTGTATTCCCTTCTTCGGTTCTTTTATCATTGTCTCTGGACCCCATGTTTTTTGTCCCCCTCATCCTTTTATGTTCTTCTTTCCTCCCACTCTTGACTCTTTGCACCTCGATTGATGCCGTCCACCCACTTCTGGTGTACATCTTTCCATCTTGTCCTCTTCCATCCCCTACGCATTCTTTCTGCATATATATGAAGGATTCTTTGGATTAATCTTGGTGCAAGCACATAGTTAGCCATTGCTACGCAACTATCTCACTGTAATCAAATGTAATCTAATATATCAGTGGCTCTGGAATATCAGTGCAGCAAACACTCAGTCTGCCTTGCATTGATTAGGAAAGACAATGATTGTAAGTATTCCTATAGCATATAATTATAGACTGCATGTTGTTGTATTTGATTTTAGAACATTATTGCAGTGTCTGATACTTTTGCTGTGAGATTGTTTTTATGATAATATAGAAAGGAAAGTTGTGTCTTTGTATAACTAAGCTCATGACTATGGCAGCATATAAATTCATGTATTTCTAGATTAAAGCAGAAGCCTGTAATGACCGCGACAAGCTGGAGAATTACATTATTTTGACTCTGCTGATCAGATAATGTCACTTATCATCTTATTACTATTGAAAAGCTGTCTGTTATGTGTCTTTGTAAAAAAAATACAAAGGGTGTGGATGACTGAATAACAGCTTGTCTTGCAGTTGCTACAGACATTGTGTAGCAGTATCAGTGGATCTGTTTGAGAAATAACAGTAAGGGAGGGATGGAGGTGGCTGTTGTTAAACTTTAACATGATTGTGAACTTTTTCTTTACAAATATAGGAAACATTTCAGAATAATAGGTGTAGATGATAACTGCTATGCCAGGATTCTTTTTTTTGTTTGTTTACTCTTTTATGATTTTGCGAAATTAAACTAAGACACATATAGAGGGAGTGGTGGGGTTGGGGTATTTGCAGGAGATCCCAGTGATTTAAAGGGAAAGTAATGCATGTGATAGGGAGAGTGTTAAGTACCATGGACAGTACAGAATCTGGTCAATAAGAATATTGCGGAATTTAGGGAGGCAGTGGATGATTACATATGACACGATGGAGATGAAAATGCCCATTTTATCTGTTAGGAACAATGCTCTTTCAAACATGCCACGTTTTCTTATGGCACATGCTTTCAGAGATTACCCCGTTGTTTGGCATGACCCAATTGCTACAAGCATTTCATTGTTCTTTTACTTCTATTGAGCCAAGTGTTAGGGCATATACGGTAATTAATTTCTTTAAATTATCACATTTGTCATATGTCACATTTGTGATTTATTTGAATGATATTACAGAGGAGGGCTTATTGGTGCCCTTTACATTAAAATATGTTCAGATACAGTCACGGAATATTTGGAGTTTGAATTGTTTTTTTCTTTTTTTGCATTTAGTATGTACTCATTTATTTATTTCTCCTGTTTTTGGAAAATGGCTGTTTTAATCATGTAGATGTATATACTCTTCTTATCATTTACAGAATTTTTTAAACCCTGGTTACTTTCTTAAACTGTTCTGGGATTTTTTGAATACTCATGTTCTCTCAAATAGTGGCCAACTTGTTGTCATACCTGAGCTATCTGTAGCAGAACACCTGTCAAATGTTATCATGACATGCTGTGACTTGCAGTACTTCAAGGAGAGAGAATTAGATGTTACAAAATCCTGATTGCTGTTAACTCAGTACATTTTTTGTTATCAAATTGCTTGACAGCTGCTTACCTATTTTTATCAGATTAACAATTATAGTCTGTTTGCTACCAAATCTAACATGGACAATTGGTAACAGATACCCAGTCTGGTTGTTTTGCTTGTATTTGGAGACTATCCTATATCAAGGGCAGCAACTGCTTTGGCTATTCACTGTATTTTCTCAGCCGCATATTTTATTCCTATCATCAGTAAAAAATACAGTCATCTGATATAAGCATTTTTTTTACAGTAAAGTAAGTAAAGTAAATATCATATATTTTCCATGTCTACATATTTTTTTTTAGATTTTTTTTTCACACTTTAGTTTAAAATATTTTTAATGGCTTTCATATACTTTCACATTGACTTTCAACATGACTTCTCATATTTTTGGTTATTGAATTAATTAAAAGCACTGCGCAAACTGCTGGCGCAATATAAATCCTGCATAATAATATTAATAATATACAGTGCCTTGAAAAAGTATTGATACCCTTTAAAATTTTCCACATTTTGTCATGTTACAACCAAAAACGTAAATGTATTTTATTGGGATTTTATGTGACAGACCAACACAAAGTGGCACATAACTGTGAAGTGGAAGGAAAATAATTCATGGTTTTGAGTTTTTGTTTTACAAATAAATATTTGAAAAGTGTGGCATGTATATGTATTCAGCTCCCCTTACTCTAAGACCCCAAACTAAAATCTAGTGGAACCAATTGCCTTTAGAAGTCGCCTAATTAGTAAATGGAATCCACCCGTGTGTAATTTAATCTCAGTATTAAATACAGCTGTTCTGCGAAGCCCTCAGAGGTTTGTTAGAGAACCTTAGTAAATAAACAGCATCATGAAGTCCAAGGAACACACCAGACAGGTCAGGGATAAAGTTGTGGAGAAGTTTAAGCAGGATTAGGTTATAAAAAAATATCCCAAGTTTTGAACATCTCACAGAGCATTGTTCAATCCATCATCCCAGAATGGAAAGAGTATGGCACAACTGCAAAAAATGAATGTATTGAGTATACAGATAATGATAAAACCTTTATTATATCAAACACAGTTCCATGGTCTAGAAGTGCATGATAAAGCTTTTAAAACATAAATACAACCATATACAAATGGGCTGACATAATAATATAAATATACCATGTCTGAGATGATAATGCATAGTTATACATATACATACAACTAAGTAAATGCTGGATAAAAAGCCGAACTGCCTTGGCATCACATGAATAAAGAACTCTATGCGTTTCGTGAATCACGTTCACTCAGGAGTATGAATGCAAGAATTCACTGTAAAGCACAGAAAAAAATCAAATATGTAAATACAATAAACCCTTCATAAATATTGAGAGAGTGGAAGATTTCTGAAAATTCCAAAAAAATAACCTTAAAGACTATTTTAATAAACTGATACCTACAGATCAGCTTGAAACATATACCGGCTCATATGAGGGGGAAGGGAATGGAAGAAGGGGTCCCACGTACATTACATTATAGACTTTAACGTAATTCCCCATAGCTGTCTCCTGCTCCAGTCTTCTGTTATCAGCCTGATAACTCCTGACAAGTTCTCTCCAATCAAGTTTCCTCCAATCAGGTGTCTTGGCTGTATGCCCAGGCTTCATTGCAGTGCTAACCAGGAAGAGGAAATCTCCTAACACGATCTGAACATTCTAAACAGTATATAAAGCTGAAGACAGCAGATATACATGTAAAACTTATGTAGGGAGATTAGTTTATTTTCTGTGTATCATCTGAGGCTGTTCACTTCACTGGGTATATGTGAGGGTTTACATCCACTTTAAGGGAAGAAATGCCCTAATACCTTTCTATGCCTCCCCTGTCCTCAAACACTTACCTGCAATTCCTTGTCATCTGCAACGACTTCAGGACAATCTGTGCTGCTTCTGTTAACTTCCAGGTGAAGAGAAGGGTACTGAGGGCAGTAGAATGATAGGCTCCTGCTGCTTTCAGTCAAATTAAGGAGAGAGCGGGTGCATGGCTTGTGGGGGGCTGCATGTGTCTATGGACGCACATAGAACCTCATCCGGGAGCGTGCATGCATGGGTGTCTCCTTAGCAGTCAGCTAATAGATGGGGGGGGGGGGGTGGCTTGGGGACCTGCCAAGGAGAACAAAAGAGGAAATATTAAGAAAAAGAGTCATCATATAAATGGAGATGTCCTCTTTAAAAAAAAAAAGGATTTAATATCACTTTAACAGTGGGCGGCACAGTGGTGTAGTGGATAGCACTCTTACCTAGCAGTAAGAAGGGTCGCTGGTTCGAATCCCGACCACGACACTACCTGCCTGGAGTTTGCATGTTCTCCCTGTGTCTGCATGGGTTTCCTCCGGGTACTCCGGTTTCCTCCCACACTCCAAAGACATGATGGTAGGTTAATTGGATCCTGTCTAAATTGTCCCCAGTATGTATGAATGTGAGTTAGGGACCTTAGATTGTAAGCTCCTTAAGGGTGTAGGGACTGATGTGAATGTATAAAGTATATGTAAAGCGCTGCGTAAATTGATGGCGATATATAAGTACCTGAAATAAATAAATAAAATAAAATGAATAAACAGTGAGACAGCCTAGCCTTTTCAGAAAGAAGTCACAATGACAGCCTTCAAAAGCCTCCCAAGAAAGGCTTTCTTTAACCACTTCCCGCCCGCCCTATAGCGGATTGACGTCCAGGAAGTGGTTGTGTTATCCTGACTGGACGTCATATGACGTCCAGCAGGATAACATGCCGCAGCGCGCCCCCGGGGGCGCGCATCGCGGCGATCGGTGGAGCGGTGTGTCAGTCTGACACACCGCTACACTGATCTTGGTAAAAAGCCTCCAGCGGAGGCTCTTTACCACGTGATCAGCCGTGTCCAATCACGGCTGATCGCGCTGTCAATAGGAAGAGCCGTTGATCGGCTCTTCCTCACTTGCGTCTGACAGACGCAAGTAGAGGAGAGCCGATCGGCGGCTCTCCTGGCAGGGGGGGTCTGTGCTGATTGTTTATCAGCGCAGCCCCCCCTCAGATCACCCCACTGGACTACCAGGGATGCCACTAGGACCACCAGGGAAGGGGCAACGTGGATGGCCAGGTATGTACCCCATGGCCATCCACATGTGCCCAATCTGTGCCAATCAGTGCCCACAAATGGGCACTGATTGGCACTATTATATCCATGATCTGCCCAGCAATGCCCAGATCTGCCCAGCAATGCTTTTTTCAGTGCCACCTGTCATTGCCCATCTGTGCCAACTGTCATTGCCCATTGGTGCCACCTGTCAGTGCCCATCTGTACCCATCTGTGCCCATCAGTGCCCACCTATCAGTGCCCATCAGTGCCACACATCAGTGCCACACATAAGTACCCATCAGTGCCACCCATATATACCAGTCAATGCCACCTACGAGTGCCCATCAGTGCTGCCTATGTGTGCCCATCGGTGCCACCTATGAGTGCCCATCAGTGCCGCATACCAGTGCCACCTATCAGTGCCCATCAGTGCCACCTATCAGTGCCCGTTAGTGCCACCTCATCAGTGCCACCTCATTGGTGCCACCTCATCGGTGCCCATCAGTGCCGCCGTATCAGTGCCCATCAGTGCAGCCGTATCAGTGCCCATTATTGAAGGAGAAAGCGTACTTATTTACAAAAAATTTAACAGAAACAAAGAAAAACTTGTCTTTTTTCAAAATTTTCGGTCTTTTTTTATTTGTTGCGCAAAAAATAAAAACCGCAGAGGTGATCAAATACCACCAAAAGAAAGCTCTATTTGTGGGAACAAAATGATAAAAAATTTGTTTGGGTACAGTGTAGCATGATCGCGCAATTGTCATTCAAATTGCAACAGCGCTGAAAGGTGAAAATTGGGCTGGGCGGGAAGGTGTCTAAGTGCCTGGTATTGAAGTGGTTAAAGCAGAACTTCAGTCACTTTTTCATCTTCCCATCTATTAAATCTTCTGCCCTTGTTGTTTTACCTTTGGATAGAAAAACATTTTTTCCTGATGCCTTCATGGCAGCACACACTGGGTTGTGACTCTGCCTCCACAACCTGACAGGATTGGTCTAGCTATAAAAGTTGAAAAGAGATGCCCCCCTACTATTCTCTTTTTTATCCTCACCTGACGAGATTGCATGGACATTGCAAACCTCTTACCGCATCGCCCCAGCAGGTTCAAGCCTCTCCTGTTTGGAAGTCCCTCCTGTACAGTTTTTAAAGGAGCTTCTATGGAGGGAACCCCGCTCTAGTGGTCTCAGGGGCATCGGCAACAGAATCATCTGGCACGGAAGTAAGCTTTAAAACAGCTTTAAATATTGCAGTGGTCTCCTCTTTATTTTTCTATTATTTTGCTCCTCCTGTGGCAATAAACTTATGCTATTTTCTTCCTTTTTACCTTCTGGGACCTGTAGTCCCATGGCACTCGGTCCAGACCTTCATGGTGCCGCATCTCTCCCTCTGCATTGCGCACGCGCGGGGGGAGGAGATTCGGCCATTCAGAGACCTTTGCCAGATTCCAAGATGGCGCGATCGCGATCACTATTGCGTGAAAGCGTCATTTCCGCCGCAACAGCGGCAGCATTTTTAAAAGCACATGAATGCCTGTCAGTGATCCCAGGTCACTGTATTACATACAACGTTGTATGTATCACCCAAAATTTCCAGATAAGTGCCCCAATCCTTTATCCTTCCCTATATTCCAGGGATTTTATGTTATTTTTCTATTTTGTCCTGATCCTTGTGTATCCTTCCAGGGTTCCTATTTTTTCCTGCCTGCCTCTATCTGCACTGCTCATGGAGACCACTGGCCATGCAGACCACCCTCATCCAATAAGGTAAGAGTCTGTCCGCCTTGAGTGGTAAGTATTGAAGAGAGAAAAAAGAGAGCACATGTACAAACATGGCAATTTCTGACAGCCCTTCCAGGTCAAGATCAAAACGTAAAGAACAGTCGAGCCATACCTCGAGCAGACGTTCCCGCAGAAGCCAGTCATGCTCCTCATCCCATCATAGGCACTCACGCCATAGTCATTCTCGCCATGGTCACTCTCACCATGGTCACTCATGCCACAGCTGCTCGCGACATAGCCGATCACGTCATAGAAGATCACCTTTACCACATTGCGGCTGAAGCCAACACACCCGTCCTGCAGCAATGTCGCACGTGCTTCAATGAAGCCACAAGAGAAAAGGAATCAGATGCCAGAGAGGTGACCGAGCTGATCCGAGAATCCGTGCGAGAATCCGTAATGGAGTCAGCAACACCTGCGCTGGCCAGACCAGCTCCGAGCACTTCTTCTGCGGCTCCTCCTCACTCAGCAGAACCAGAACCTTCCAAGAACGAGGATCCAGAAGTGCCAGCGGGGTTTGGCTTCACTCTGGTTGAACCCCCTTGCGAAGTCAGTCAAAGAGGCCATAGGTTGGGAGGAACCTGAGGAAGCACCTCAGAAGTCCCGAAAATATTTTCCAAATTTAAAAAGGGATCCAGAAACCTTCCCCTTCATTGATGAACTAGAAGACTTAATTAAGGACGAATAGGAAAGATCCGAGAAGAGGCCCAGCCTTAACAATAGGCTAACAAAGATGTATCCTTTGAAAGAACCTAGGGTTAACCCCGTAATTAATGCCCCTATTGTGGATGCTTCCCTAATGCGCTTGGCAAGACATGTCACTCTACCCATCAAGGACGCAGACTCCTTCCCGGATGTTTTAGATTGGAAAATTGATCTGGAACTAAAAAAAGCATACTCCATGGCAGGAGGCGCCTGTAGACCGGCAGTCACCACGGCAGCAGTTGGTAGAGCCATCTCGGGTTTGGCTTCCAATATCGAAAAATCTCTTCAGGAAGGAGCAGACCAAGAGAAAATAATTACCTCTCTGCAAGAACTCAAGTTGGCAGGCGATTTCATCGCAGAAGCCTCAGTGGATGTTATCAGATGCTCGGGCCGGGCAATGTTAGCCTCTGTGATGGCAAGAAGAGCTTTATGGCTAAAGCCTTGGATAGCCGACGCTGCATCAAAATCAAATTGGTGCAAGATTCCCTATGACGGATCTAATCTCTTCGGCTCCAAATTGGATACAGCCATTTCCAAGGTAACGGGGGGCAAGTCGGGCCTTATTCCCTCTGACAGGAGACCCAAGACACCAAGAGGTCCTGCCTACTAACACAACCTTCCTGAAAGATACAGGGAATCCAAGACCTATAGATGAGGTAAAGAGTTTAAACGAAACTGGAGGAACACACAGTCATCTTTCCTGAAAATGCGAAAAACCAAGACCACCCCTTCTGGCAAAAAGCAGAAGTCTTTTTGAAGTTACGCCCGCCCATCCTCCAAGGGTCAGCCAGACTCAAGAGATTCACACAAATATGGTCAAAAAACATCAAAGACTCTTGGACCATTTCCACAATCAAGTTGGGTCACAAGTGGAGGTTCTTAAACAGAATTCCCAGAAACCACTTTTATCCAACCAGACTCCCGTCTTCTCCAGTCAAGAGAAAGATCCTTCTAAAAGTTATACAGAGTTAAAACAAAAGGAGGCTATCCTGGATGTTCCATTATGTCAAAGGGGCAGAGGATTTTACCCCCCCCTATTTCTTGTGAAAAAGAAAACAGGGGATTTACGACCAGTGCTGGACTTAAAGAGACTCAACAAGAACATCAAATTAGAGTCCTTCAAGATGGAAAGCCATACTATTAGCAGTGAATCTTAAAGATTGTATGCTGTCCGTAGATTTGTCGGACGCCTATCTACACATCCCAATACATCCTGCCTTTCAAAGATTTCTCAATCAACCACTATCACTTCCAGTTCCAGTGCCTACCATTCGGCATCTCCTCGGCTCCCAGAACCTTCACCAAAGTTCTTCAACCCATCATTGCATATCTCAAAGAGAGAGGTCTAAGAATACACCATTATCTGGACGACATACTACTTCTAGTAGAAAATCGCCAGGTCTTGATCCAGCATCGGGAGATCTTACTGACAACCCTGCAAGATTTTGGCTGGCTAGTCAACTGGCAGAAAAGCAAATTGCAGCCCACACAGAATATGGTATTCCTGGGGGTGGAATTGGACACCATTCTGAACAGCGCACAGCTTCCTCAGGGGAAGGTTATGCCTCTAATCCAAAAAATACAGAGGCTAATCTCAGCAACACGTTTACCAGCCAGAGTTTGTATGAGCGTCCTGGGTTCCATGTCTGCAACTCTGCCCATGATCCAGTGAACCCAGTGACACACAAGAGTGTTGCAGAATTTTTTTCTGAAGCAGTGGAGTGGAGCATCAATGCTTCAGACAATCTACATCCACATATATGTGAAACAATCGATGTGGTGATGGACAAGTTTCGGCAACCTCAAGAGGTACAAGCCTATAGTCCCTCCACAGCTGGAAGTTGTTACTTTGGATGCCAGTCAGAAGGGATGGGGAGCCCATTACCAAAATCTAGCAGCCCAGGGGCAGTGGCAGTTCCGAGCTCGTGGTATAGTATTGAATATACTGGAGCTCAGAGCAGCCTTTCGGGTGCTTCTGGCCTTTGCTCCATACCTGGCAGGGAAGAGCGCTCTGATTCAAATAGACAACTGAGTTGCTGTAGCATATATTCAGAGGCAAGGAGGTACAAGGAGTCGCACACTAATGGGAGAAGTTCGTCCTATCTTGGATTGGGCACAAGTACATCTGGTAGACCTGAGGGCAGTGTATGTCCCGGCAGCACTGAATATGCTGGCCGACTATCTAAGCAAGGAACTTCTCTTGAACAACGAGTGGTCGTTGAGCCAGCAGGCCTTTTCTCTCCTTTCAGAAACTTGGGGAATACCGGAGATCGACCTGGCAGCTACTCCTGTGAACACCAAATGTCTGAGATTTCTGTCAAGAGCAGCCTTCCCATCGGCCGAGGGAATAGACTGCCTGATCCACCCGTGGAATTTCAAGTTGGGATTCATTTTTCCACCAATTCCCTTAATCGCAAGATTCCTATCCAGGCTTTGGGGATCATCAGCCACGGTGATAGCAGTAATTCCCTTTTGGCCGAGGAGGCCTTGGTTCACAACCCTACTACAGCTCAGCCTGCAACAACCACTGCCTCTCCCGGTAACTTTAGACCTCCTATCCCAGGGTCGATTCCTGCATCCAGCACTGGAGAAGTCACACTAGACAGCATGGAAATTGAGAGGATTTGGCTGCTAGAGCAGGGATGCTTAAAAGAAGACTCTTCTACAGGCCAGAAAAAACACCACCAACAAAACATACACACAAGTCTGTAGGTTTTGTTCGCTGGCCCAACAAAAGAACTGGAACCCAATATCACCGGAACTGTCGCAAGTTGCTTAACCACTTCCCGCCCGCCCTATAGCGGATTGATGTCCGGGAAGTGGTTCTGTTATCCTGACTGGACGTCATATGACGTCCAGCAGGATAACATGCCGCAGCGCGCCCCCGACACACCGCTACACTGATCTTGGTAAAAAGCCTCCGGCGGAGGCTCTTTACCACGTGATCAGCCGTGTCCAATCACGGCTGATCACGCTGTCAATAAGAAGAGCCGTTGATCGGCTCTTCCTCACTCGCGTCTGACAGACGCAAGTAGAGGAGAGCCGATCGGCGGCTCTCCTGGCAGGGGGGGTCTGCGCTCAATGCCACCTATGAGTGCCCATCAGTGCCACCTATAAGTGCCCATCCGTGCCACCTATGAGTGCCCATCAGTGCCGCATACCAGTGCCACCTATCAGTGCCCATCAGTGCCACCTATCAGTGCCCATCAGTGCTGCCTATCAGTGCCCATCATCAGTGCCCGTCAGTGCCACCTCATCAGTGCCACCTCATCGGTGCCACCTCATCTGTGCCCATCAGTGCCGCCGTATCAGTGCCCGTCAGTGCAGCCATATCAGTGCCCGTCATTGAAGAAGAAAACGTATTTATTTACAAAAAGTTTTAACAGAAACAAAGAAAAACGTGTTTTTTTTCAAAATTTTCGGTCTTTTTTTATTTGTTGCGCAAAAAATAAAAACCGCAGAGGTGATCAAATACCACCAAAAGAAAGCTCTATTTGTGGGAACAAAATGATAAAAAATTTATTTGGGTACAGTGTAGCATGACCGCGCAATTGTCATTCAAATTGCGACAGCGCTGAAAGCTGAAAATTGGTCTGGGCGGGAAGGTGTCTAAGTGCCTGGTATTGAAGTGGTTAAAAGAAGGGATGCTTAAAAGCAGGGATGCTTAAAAGAAGTCATTTCGACTCTTCTACAGGCCAGAAAAAACACCACCAACAAAACATACACACAAGTCTGTAGGTTTTGTTCGCTGGCCCAACAAAATAACTGGAACCCAATATCACCGGAACTGTCGCAAGTTCTAGAGTTTCTTCAATTGGGCATTAATAAAGGACTGAGTTCAAGTACCCTTAAAGTTCACGTTTCCGCCCTGTCGCCTAAAACGGGCATTAGATGGGCCTTACACCCCCTGGTAATCCAGTTCATGAAGGCCTGCCTAAAAATCAGACCTCCAAAAAAAACAACATTTCCGGCATGGGATCTCTCAACAGTACTTGACGCACTGTCAGACCCTCCTTTTTTTCCGGCTGAGTCAATCTCTCTTTGGAACCTGACTTTGAAGTTCACCTTCCTTATCACCATTACATCTGCAAGAAGAGTTTCGGAACTTAAAGCATTATTGATAACTGAACCATATCTAATCTAATATCCCGATAGAGTGGTACTGAGACCCTTGGACCATTTCATCCCCAAAGTATCATCCTCTTTCATTACAATCAGGATATCATCCTTCCATCCATCACTAACAACCAAGGCGAACCCCATGCATTGAATGTGAAAACTGGCATTACCAGCTATCTGGAAGCCACAGGTTCCTTCAGAAAGTCGGATACTCTCCTCATAATTCCACACGGGCCTAGGAAAGGTCATCCAGCAGCTTCTTGAATGATTGCATCCTGGCTGGTTAACTCTATCAAGAAGGCATACTCTATTTGTCAACTGGCTATTCCGGTGGGCATCAGGGCACACTCAACCAGGGCAGTGGCAACTCCATGGGCAGCATACTGTAGAGTTTCACCAGAAACAATCTGTAAAGCAGTGGAGGGAGACTTCTGCAGCATATTTGGCAAGTACAGAATCACAGTATATATAAAATAATATGCCAAGTGCATGGAGGGAAGCTTCAGAATGGCAAAGATGTTTTGATTACAGATTATGTGAGCAGACTACAGTTCTTCTTTAAGAACTGCTAAGACACTTACACAGGGAGAGCATTGTTTTCTTTTTTCTTTTCTTTTTTCGATTCTTTTATTTATTCAGGAGACATGTTCCATAACATCAGAATGATACAGTGAAAGGATATACAGAACAGAGAGCATTGTTTTCAATGAGTCAGCCAAATCAACAACTTGCATTTTGAGTAGGAGCAGTAAAGCAAAACCTTTGTGTGACACTGCAAAGCAGGAAATAAAGCCTGTTTTTTAATAAGATAATATGGAAGCTATCATGTAAATGCAAATGTAAAAATTATACATATAAATAATGTTATTAACACATACATTTACAAACTTATTCTGATCAATAATAAATAGAATGCATTCCATTTAACCCATAGAAGCAAATGTGTGGCCATTGATTGAATGGTGTTGAATTCTAAAAATATTCCTAATGGCATAAATTGACAACACAGCAGGCAGAGGCCAGTGGTCTGGGGAATGTAACATACTGTATAGCACAGTGTACACAGTGCAGCAGTTTGAAGTAAGTGGTGTAAAGAACAGCATAAATATTGCAATGGAGCAATGAAACTGTTTAAGCGAATACAGCAGCAGGCACACATCATTAGTGGTAACTTAGTCAAATATCCCAAAAATAATTTTCCCAGAGTTCAGCTTTAACATCCTTTGAAAGATCAGCAAATGTTGGAACTTTTTGTTGTATCAGTAAAGTCAACCCCCCTTTTGATCAGGATAAAACTGTCTCTTTGTGGAATATATAAAGCTATTGCATTGTTGCTTTAGCTGCAGCAGGGCTCCCTAGCCTTTGTAAGCTTGTGAGCCATATAAAAAGCCATAGTGAGCCATTCAGTATATGAAACTATCACATTTAGGCTGAAGAGATTGAGATAAATAATGTAATTTAGTGTCCTGTAAACAGCTGAAAAGAAGACAGATCAGCAATGCATAGCGAGCAGGTGCGTTTACAAACATTTTATATATATATATATATATATATATATATATATATATATATATATATATATATATATATTCTGTGTGAGTTGTGCCTGTCATTGTATGTGTGTTTGGGGGAGAAGCTAGTGCGGGGATGTGAGAGGCAGGCAATGGCCATGCTACAAATGGGGTACGGTAGGACTTATAGCTCTATATATATATATTCTGTGTGAGTTGTGCCTGTCATTGTATGTGTGTTTGGGGGAGAAGCTAGTGCGGGGATGTGAAAGGCAGGCAATGGCCATGTTACAAATGGTACGGTAGGAATTGTAGCTCTACAGACTGGCTAGATGCAAGAGGATTATGTAAGAACTTCTTTGCAGTTGCAATTCTAATCAGTGTAAAATATGTATAGCATGTGTGTGGTATACAGTATGTGATTAAGCTATGTGTATAACTTACATTGTCAACTTTTCTATTCAGCAAAAAAGACTTCAAGAAGTAGAAGTGGCATTGCACAGCAGAATTGTTGGTTGGTGTGGATATGGCTAAACTCGTAGAGTGTGAACAGTGTGCATTAGTCATTATGAGCTTGGTAAGGTAGTCACAATGGGAAAAAAGGCTGTAGCCCTGGATGAGCCAGACAGCTGCTTGAAGGGAGAACAGGGGTCTAATTATTTTTTGAACATTCAGTGAAAATGCTGTCCTTGTATGCTCCCCTGGTAAAACCTTAGATACTGCAGGGACCCTATTGAAAGCAGCTAACAACACTTTCCAGGTTTAGGGATTGATGTTGCTTCATGAAAAGCCCAACTCCTTATTTCCTTTAAAGGTCACTGCAGCATCTAAGGTTGGGACGGGGGCTTACAGGGTAAGGTATTAACATTCCACTGAGCCACAACGTTCTAATTGTTTTTTAGCAGTACTTCCAAAATCCAATTCTTCCTTTATAACTGATTTTCACACAGTATTCTGCCAGTACATAGAGAAGAGTCCAGATCCATATTGTCCACATTACATTCTCTGGCAATGATAACTACAAGGAACCAGCTTCCTTGATCGGGGGTTGCTTGGGGATCGATGCTTGCAACAGAGTATTGTTTATCTGCCTTTTGGCTTGTTTATATTCAAACTTGCCTCACAGTTCTGTACCCTTCCTCCTCCCTATTAGCCATATGCTGTTACCAACCAGGGTGTATCCGAGGGCTGCAACCTCCAGCAACGTCCATCACTCCTTGCAGGGTGCTCTAGTCAACAGCAGGCAGCTCCATAGATTTTGTAGCTCAGGCCTGTTTTAGGGCATACATTCCTACATTCACCAAGTGATGCAGGTGAAGAGGTCCACTACTACTGTCCTTACACCCTTTTTCCTCTGAGATTATGTACATTTCTGCCTTCCCAGCCTTTTCCCAAGGTACCTTGGTCAGTCGTTTTTCCTCTATTACCTCCATCCTGTTCTGTTAACAGCTTTCATTCTTCTCCCATGCTCCCTTGGTCCATAACCAGTTGCTGCTAAGCCTCCTTTATCCACCCCACCCCCCATTTTATGTTTAGCTTTTATTTTGCTTCTTATTTTTTTTTTTTTACCTCATTATCTATGGTCTGCTCTTGTGCTGCCTCCTATACTCTCCTCCACTCCACAAGCACTTTATACTCTGTCCATCCATGATCAATTCTTGTGAGATGACACACGTTACCAAGTAATATACTGTATCTCACAAAAGTGAGTACAGCCCTCACATTTTTTCATGTGGCAGCTGACAACACTGAAGAAATTACACTTTGCTACAATGTAAAGTAGTGAGTGCACAGCTTGTGTAAATTTGCTGTCCCCTCAAAATAACTCAACACACAGCCATTAATGCCTAAACCGCTGGCAACAAAAGTGAGTACACCCCTAAGTGAAAATGTCCACATTGAGCCCAAAGTATAAATATTTTGTGTGGACACAATTATTTTCCAGCACTGCCTTAACCCTCTTGGGCATAGAGTTCACAAGAGCTTCATAGGTTGCCACTGGAGTCCTCTTCCACTCCTCCATGATGACATCACAGAGCTGGTGGATGTTAGAGACCTTGCGCTCCTCCACCTTCCATTTGAGGATGCCCCACAGATGCTCAATAGGGTTTAGGTCTGGATATGTACTTGGCCAGTCCATCACCTTTACCCTCAGCTTCTTCAGGAAGGCGGTGGTCGTCTTGGAGGTGTGTTTGGGGTCGTTATCATGTTGGAATACTGCCCAGTGGCTCAGTCTCCGAAGGGAGGGGCTCATGCTCTGCTTCAGTATGTCACAGTACATGTTGGCATTTATGGTTCCCTCAATGAACTGTAGATCCCCAGTTCCGGCAGCAGTCATGCAGCCCTAGACCATGACACTCCCACCACCATGCTTGACTGTAGGCAAGACACACTTGTTTTTGTATTCCTCACCTGGTTGCCGCAAAACATGCTTGACACCATCCAACCCAAATAAGTTTGTCTTGGTCTCATCAGACCACAGGATATGGTTCCAGTAATCCATGTCCTTAGTTTGCTTGTCTTCAGTAAACTGTTTGCAGGCTTTCTTGTGCATTATCTTTAGAAGAGGCTTCCTTCTGGGATGACAGCCATGCAGACCAATTTGATGCAGTGTGATGTATGGTCTGAGCACTGACAGGGTGATCCCTCCCCCCTTCAACCTCTGCAGAAATGCTGACAGCACTGATATGTCTATTTCCAAAAGACAACCTCTGGATATGACGCTGAGCATGTGCACTCAACTTCTGAGTGGAACCTGTCCTGTTAAACTGCTGTATGGTCTTGGCCACCGTGCTGCAGCTCAGTTTCAGGGTCTTGGCAATCTTCTTATGGCCTAGGCCATCTTTATGTAGAGCAACAATTCTTTTTTTCAGATCCTCAGAGAGTTATTTGCCATGAGGTGCCATGTTGAACTTCTAGTGACCAGTATGGAGATTGAGAGCGATAACATCAAATTTAATACACCTGCTCCCCATTCACGCCTGAGACCTTGTAACACTAATGAGTCACATGACACAGGGGAGGGAAAATGGCTAATTGGGTCCAATTTGGGGTTACCTTGCAGCAGTGTTACTAAATGTTAATTCAAGCAAATCACATAAAGAGGCAGAAACCATGTCAGTAAGAAGAGGTATTACCCATAGTAATGGGCATCTGTTGCTAGGCTGACTCAATGGAGTCGCCACTGCCATAGTTTGGCTCGGCTCCACATTGTAATTTAAAGATTCAAATGTAAGGTGGAATGGATATGTCAGAAATGGTGAACCCAGTAGAAACTATAAAGTAGCGGAGAGCGGCAACCAAGTTGTACATAAAGGGTTAATGGTTCAAAACAAAGTGTAGAACAAACCAAAATCAATGTAAGCTGTAAGGAGCAAAATATAAAAAAACAGAAAAAAGAGTTTAAACAAAAATCATAAAGGGTTATTATCATGAAGGTGTAAGTGCAGGGTCTCTCTAAGTGTAGTACATACAGCAATATAACATTTCCCTAAGGAAGATAGTCTTGGCTCTCTGATGTAACAGAGTAGGTTTCAAAGTATATATGCCTAATGCCGCGTACACACGAGTGGAATTTCCGACAGAAAGAGTCCGATGGGAGCTCTTCGTCGTATATTCCGACCATGTGTATGCCCCATCGGACGTTTTCTGTCGAAAATTCAGACGGACTTAGATAGAGGAAAAACGCTCTTCTGTATGCTGTTCCGACGCACCAAATACGGCGCATGATCTGAAGCAAGTACGAGACGGAAGCTATTGGCTACTGGCTATTGAACTTCCGTTTTCTAGTCCCGTCGTACATGTTGTACGTCACCGCGTTCTGGACGGTCGGAATTTGGTGTGACCGTGTGTATGCAAGACAGCTTGAGCGGAATTCCGTCGGAATTCCGTCGTAAAAACCTTCAGAGTTTATTCCGACGGGAAAACCGGTCGTGTGTACAGGGCATAACTGTATACACACAACCATGTGCATATGGTACATGAAACATGGAAGTGAACAGTTAAGGAGAAAGTTCACCTCTCTTTAGCTGGTAAGATCCATTTAACTTTATCGCAGGGTTATCTTAAATAAATTAACTCACATGCCCAGTGAATCAAGCGTTATTCTGCTTCAACCTGCCATTCTTCCGGCACCACCATCTTCCTTTCTTCCCGTCCAGCACCGCCATCTTCCTTTCCGACATCTTAGGCTCCATTCACACTAGCGCGTTTTTTGATGCATTTTGCATTTTGCAGAAATGCACGGGAATTTTTTAACATGGGTTCCTATGGAACATGTTCACATCAATGCCTTTTTGTTTCTCTGCATTTTTGGAAAGGGTCAGGGACTTTTTTTCATGCAAAATGCAGCGTTTTGCATGTAAGGCTCGATTCACACCTATGCATGTTGCTTTTGAGCGTTTTTGGAGGTTTTTTTTTCATGCTTGCCACGTTTTTGAGCAGCGTTTTTGCCGCGATTTTGCCGCGATTTGCGTTTTGCGTTTTTTTTTTTTTTTTTTTTACAGTTTTTTTTTACAGTCTAAAAAAAAATTTAAAAAAAAAAAAAAAAAAAAAAACGGCAAAAACGCATCAAAAACGCACCAAAAACGCTGCAAAAACGCTACAAAAACGGTGCACTTGCGTTTTTGATGCTTGTCCATTGAATTCTATTACATGCAAAACGCTGCATTTTGCATGAAAAAAAGTCCCTGACCCTTTCCAAAAATGCAGAGAAACAAAAAGGCATTGATGTGAACATGTTCCATAGGAACCCATGTTAAAAAATTCCCGTGCATTTCTGCAAAATGCAAAATGCATCAAAAAACGCGCTAGTGTGAATGGAGCCTAATAGAATTCAATGGACAAGCATCAAAAACGCAAGTGCACCGTTTTTGCAGCGTTTTTGCAGCGTTTTTGCCGTTTTTTTTTTTTTATTTTTTTTTTTAGACTGTAAAAAAAACTGTAAAAAAAAAAAAAAAACGCAAAACGCAAATTGCGGCAAAAACGCCGCAAAAACGCTGCTCAAAAACGTGGCAAGCATAAAAAAAAACCTCCAAAAACGCCCAAAAGCAACATGCATAAGTGTGAATCGAGCCTTAGGCCTCTTTCACACGGACTGTCTAAAAAACTGACAGGCGGACCTGAACGGATCCTCCATAGACCTCTATGGAGCGTCGGATGTCAGCGGTGACATGTCCGCTGACATCCGACCCGCTCCGATACGAAAAAGTGTAACGGAGGAAAAACCTACTTTTCCATCCGTTTTTGGATCGGATCGGGTGACGACGGACTCTACGGTCCAACGTCATCCGATCCCCCATAGGGGAGAGCGGCGCTCATCTGCCTGCTCAGCAGGGATCGGCGGAGCGAGCTGAGTGGGCTCCGTACACGGACACGTCCGCGTGAAGGAGCCCTTAGGGAGCTGGCTGCTTTTTCCATGCCCTGATGATGCACTGCCAGGTTTTTCCTGTCCCAGCCGCAATGTGTGGAAGCTGATGCCTCCTGAGATATGTGACTTGAATGCTTGCCTAGGCAAAAATGGAGGCAAGGCTGAACTGAAGCACAGACAACAAAAGATAGGTAAATAAAAAGCGAAGATGCCTGTGAAGCACTGGAATTGGGCATTGGAGAAGCATTCAACACTTCAGAGGAAAAAGAATATGTTTTTGTTGAAAGGTTTGGATTTTTCAAAAATTACCATCAGACTGCATGGACTGCAATTGCAAATTTCATTGTGTCTAAGGTGTCCGTTTATGAAGCAGTGATCAGCGGTGATCCCGAGGATCACCGCTGATCACAGTCCATAAACAGTTTATGAAACAGTGATAATCGGGGGAGAACATGTTTGAACTTGTTCTCCCGCCGATTATCTCTACACACAGAGAATTCTCATGAATGACACAGTAAGGGCCAGTTTATGAAGCGGTGATCTCACCGCTTCACTGGCGATCTGAGTCAGAATTCACACTCCCAGGTTCACCAGCTCAGAGGTGGTGAATCGGGGAGTGAAGAGGAAATCTGGGGGGATCTGAGGGGGAAGGAGGAAGATTTTTAACTTCCTTATGCCTCGTTCAGACCCCCCAACACTGTTAGCATGTCCCCCTGTCATATTTATGTGTATACATATATATACATATACATATAATGTGTATATGTATATATATATATATAATGTGTGTGTATATACATGTATATATAATGTGTGTGTGTGTATACATATGTATATAATGTAGGGGGACTCATTATTTTATTAACATTAATCGTCCGTGTATTGAGCGGTGATAATTTATCACCGCTTAATAAACTGACATCTCTGTATTTCTGGTGCTGTAATCTCGTAAAGTCTCACAAGATTCCAGTATCAGGGGCCGTTCTCCACTGTTTGAAGCATTTGTAGATCTCTTCACTCCTCCGAAGGTGAAGCGATCTACAAAGCTTCATAAACAGGCACACAGAGGAGAAAGATCTTCACTGTGAATGCCGGAGAATGAAGCAGTGAATAGATTTCACTGCTTTATAAACGGACACCTTTGTGGGAAAAAGAGTATGTTGAACAATGAGCCTCGTGAACTTTTGTGCTACAAATGCTTTAAAGATGACATTTTGATCATCTGGGAGGGGTCCAGGTAATCATTACAGCTCTTCATGAAGAAGATGAACAATAATAACAAAAGTATTGACCTATCCTGAAAAGTGGAAGAAAATAGCATTGAATTTTTGGATTTAGTAATTATGGCAAAGAGAGGGACATTTCACACAAAAACATATTTTAAACCATCTCATAGAAACACATATATCATTCATGACAGCTGTCATCATTTATCATGGTTAGTAAAAAATCGCTAATTGATAGCTAATGCAGTTGAGGTGGATTAAGTCCGATTAGTAATTTTCTTCCGGGAGAGGACCGAATCACATTTTTGTGCAATGATTCTTTACATCACAGCCCAGATATGCAGGCACAACAGCCAATTCATTTGAATGGGCTGCTGTGCCTGCGTTATCTGCTGTGAAAAGGTCCTGGCACCTTTTTAAAAATGCAGCATGGAAACTGCATGGTGCGTTTGTACCATGCTATTTCCATGTGCGGGAAACTGCATCATATGACGTCCTTGACTTTGTGAGGGAATAATAATGCTACAGGCATTATTCAAATATCATTCTTTCCAGCCAGCGATTCTGTGCACGATAAGAACGATCATAGCGGCAATTCCACCGCTTGATCATTCTTATAGGCGATGGGAGGGGACACCCCCCCACCGCCATATGGGAGGGGACACCCCCCCACCGCCATATGATGCCAGCGCCGGATGACGATGATAGAGATTTCCAGTGATCAAATGGTCACTAGTCATCTCTATGACGTCACGCTCGAGTTCCCGGTAAACAAAGCCACGATCGCGGCTGTCAGCATGAGATCGGTGAATTTTATTTCTCAATCTCATGCTTTCCAGCCTGGAGGAGAGATGTGGGGTCTTATTGACCCTGCATCTCTCCATAAAGAGGACCTGTCACAATAGATTCCTACTACAAGGGATGTTTACATTCCTTGTAATAGGAATAAAAGTGATGTAAAAAAAAGTGTAAAAAAAAAAAAAAATTAAGTAGAATAAAAAAAATTAAAAAAAAAATTTAAAATCCCCCTGTCCCCGGTAGCTCGAGTTCAAAAGCGAACGCACATGTAAGTCCCGCCCAGATATGTAAACGCCGTTCAAACCACACATGTGAGGTATCGCCGCGTGTGTTAGAGCGTGTGCAACAATTCTAGCACTAGACCTCCTCTAAACTGGTAACCTGTAAAAATTTTCAAAGCGTCGCCTGTGAAGATTTTTAAGTACCGAAGTTTGGCGCCATTCCATGAGTGTGCGCAATTTTAAAGCGTGACATGTTAGGTATCTATTTACTCGGCGTAACATCCTCTTTCACATTATATAAAAAAATTGGGCTAACTTTACTGTTTTGTTATTTTTTAATTCATGAAACTGTTTTTTTTCCAAAATAAAGGTGTTTGAAAAATTATTGCGCAAATACCGTGCAAGATAAAAAGTTGTAATTAGCGCCATTTTATTCCCTAGGGTGTCTCCTAGAAAAAAACATATATAATGTTTGGGGGTTCTGAGTAATTTTCTAGCAAAAAAAATTATGATTTTTACATGTAGGAAAGAAGTGCCAGAATAGGCCCTGTATTGAAGTGGTTAAGAGTCAATGGTACCCCTGCATGTTTTCTATACAGCACCTCATTTTCTGTGCAGCTGCTTGCCCCCTTCACATCTTCATACCTCCCAACTTTTTGAGTTGGGAATGAGGGACACCTATCAGCAAAAGTATGCAGACATAGGACACACACCCTGCCACACCCCCCTAAAGGAGAATTGTACATAAAAAACAAGATGTTTTAAACCCACAAGTGCTTTTTTTACCACTACTATTCCTTTATATTGGCCTTTGGAATTCACAAATGCAGCAAATTAGAAATCAGATGAAAGGTTTAGCGCTGGAAAACACTTTTTGATAGATAAAAAGTGCATTTTATATATATCTATATAGGTCAGACCAAAATGAGGGACAAATGAGGAGGAATGAGGGACAGAGGGACATTGCTCCAAATAAGGGACAGTCCCTCGAAATCAGGGACAGGTGAGAGCTATGCATCTTCCCCACCACAGCACTGTCCCCTTTCACATATCATCCCCACAGCACTGCCCCTTTCACTTCCCCCGCACAGCACTGTCCCCTTAACATCCCCCCACAGCACTGTGCCCCTTCACATCCCCCCACAGCACTGCCCCGTTCACATCCCGCCACAGCACTGCCCCTTCGCATCCCCCCACAGCACTGCCCCCTTCACATCCCCTCACACAGCACTTCCCCCTTCACATCCCCCCACAGCACTGTGCCCCTTTACATCCCCCCACAGCACTGTCCCCTTCACATCTTCCCACAGCACTGCCCCTTCACTTCCCCCCTACAGTACTGCCTTCACATCCCCCCACAGCATTGTTCCCCTTTACATCTCCCCACAGTATTGTTCCCTTCACATCCCCCCACAGCACTGCCCCCTTCATATCCCCCCACAGCACTGCTCCCCTTCACACACCCCCCCCCACAGCACTGCCCCCTTCACATTCCCCCACAGCACTTTCCCCCTTCACATCCCCCCACAGCACTGTCTCCCTTCACATCCCCCCCACAGCACTGTCCCTCTTCACATATCACCCCCAAAGCACTGTCCCCCTGCACATTCCCCAACAGCACTGCCCCCCCTCACAACCTCCCCACAGTGCTGTCCCCCCTTCACATATCACCCCCAAAGCACTGTCCCCCTGCACATTCCCCAACAGCACTGTCCCCTTCACATATCATCCCCAAAGCACTGCCTCTTTCACACAGCCCACACAGTGCTGCCCCTTCACATCCCCCCAGCACTGACCCCCTTCGCTCCCCCCCCACAGCACTGTCCCCCCCCAGCACTGTCCCCACTCACATCCCCTCAGCACTGTCCCCCTTCACATCCCCCCCACAGCACTGCCCCCTTTACATCCTCCCACAGCGCTGTCCCCCTTCACATTTCACCCCCAAAGCACTGTCCCCCTTCACACCCCCCACAGCATTGTCCGCTTTCACATGTCACCCCCACAGCACTGTCCCCCTTCACATCACCCCCCCCCCGCACAGCACTGTCCCCCTTTCACCCCCTGACAGCACTGTCCCCGTTCACATATCACCCCCACAGCACTGCCCCTTTCACACTCCCCCACAGTATTTCTCCCCTTTACATGACCCTCGCTCCCCATCCTTCACAAGTTCACAGCCATGTCCTTTCCTCCTTACACTCTCCTACCTTTCACAGAGTGGAGAACAGGAGGCGGGACAATCCTGGACTGAAGGCAGAGGCACAGCAGCACTGGATGTGGTGCGGGGGCCTGGCGGGTAACTTTTCATAATATCAAGCTGGTGACAGGGGCGGACTGACAACTCATGGGGCCCCCGGGCAATAGGAGATTATGGGCCCCCAGCCAGTGGCATAGCATGGGTTGCCAGCGCCCGGGGCAAGGCAAGTAATTTGCGCCACCCTAACCTGCGGACTTTTAGCACTACCTGCGTCCCTTCCTACAATAGTACTGACCAACCTGATTCCTACACTGACCATTATACTACACTCTACACTGTCCACTACACACTAAACTGCCCACTACACTACACACTACACACTAAACTGCCCACTACACACTAAAGTGGCCAATACACACAAAACTGCCCACTACACTACACACTAAACTGCTCACTACACTACACACTAAACTGACTTACTGGCTGCTCCCTCTCCCCAGATCATGTCCACTCCCCCCAGGCCAGCAACGCGATTTACGAGGGAGTCTCTCACTCACCTGCTTTTCTTCCATCTGCTCTACCTCTGAGGTCTGTCACACTGTCAGACTGCCTGCCACAACAGGGAAACGATCTGGGATCCGGTCCAGGCTCCGGAGGAGAGGAGGAGGGGGACAGCAGCGGCTCACAGCTAAGCAGAGGCCAGCCCCGCTCACCAGCGATCGAGGACAGGCCAGCCCCGCCGCTGCACATGACCCCATTCGCCCAATCACAGGGTGCCAGGGGCCATCCAGCGGTGGAACATGGCAGCCAAAGCGCAGAGACATAGGAGATTAAAATTAGGAGGATGGAGCAGGGGGGACACACACTGGTGTGGGATTTCACCCACTTAAATGTTGCGCCCGGGGCCACGACCCCCCTTGCACCCCCCACACTACGCCACTGCCCCCAGCAAGCTGCTTGCTGAGGGTGTACTCGACAGGAGGGAGGGGCCAGGAGCAGCGAAGAGGGACCCAAGAAGAGGAGACAATCCGGGCTGCTCGGTGCAAAACCAACTGTACAGAGGAGGTAAGTATAACATGCTTGTTATTTAAAAAAAAAAAAAAAAAAAAACCCCAAGACTTTACAATCTAACAGAGCACTTTTTGCGATTCGGCACTGCGTCGCTTTATCTGACAATTGCGCGGGCGTGCGACCTGGCTCCCAAACAAAATTGATGTCCTTTTTTCTCCACAAATAGAGCTTTCTTTCGGTGGTATTTGATCACCTCTGTGGTTTTTATTTTTTGCGCTATAAATAAAAAAAGAACGACAATTTTGAAAAAAACGCATTATTTTTTACTTTTTGCTATAATAAATATCCCCAAAAAATATATAAAAAAACATTTTTTTCCTCAGTTTAGGCCGATACGTATTCTTCTACATATTTTTGGTAAAAATAATCGCAATAAGCGTTTATTGATTGGTTTGCACAAAAGTTATAGCGTTTACAGAATAGGGGCTAGTTTTATGGCATTTTTATTAATACATTTTTTTACTAGTAATGGCAGCGATCAGCAATTTTTATCGTGACTGCGACATTATGGCGGACAGATCGGACACTTTTTGCGCTATTTTGGGACCATTCACATTTATACAGCAATCAGTGCGATTAAAAATGCATTGATTACTGTGTACATGTGACTGGCAGTGAAGGGGTTAACCAGGAGGGGGCGCTGCAGGGGTTAAGTGTGTCTTAGGGAGTGATTCTAACTGTAGGGGGGATGGGCTACGTGTGACACGATACTGATCACCGCTTCAGATCACAGGGAGCTGTGATCAGTGTCAGTGTCATTAGGCAGAACGGGGAAATGCTTGCTTACATCAGCATTTCCCCGTTCTTCCTCTCCGTGAGACGATCGCGGGCATCCCCGCGGACATCGAGTCTGCGGGACCCAGGATCACACTCACGGAGCTCACGGCAAGGTCGCGCGTGCGCTGGCGGCGGCACGCATTTGGCCACACGACGGAAAATTTAGAGGGACATACCTGTACGCCCATTTGCATGTCCGTGTCATTCTGCCGATGTAAATGTTTGTGCAGCAGTCGGCAAGCGGTTAATTAAAACCAGCAACTGTTGAGACAACACCTTGGTGAGGTCTATGTACAGCATGTACGTGGGTCAGCAGTAAGTAAGGAACAAAACGAACAAAACAACATATATAGTACAGCAGTCAGGATGAGCGCCACCCTCACATCAGAGACCTCCCTTACACCAAAGTCCCAACATTCTCCCTATAATCACAGTCCGCAGAGTCAGTTGCCCCTTACATCAGAATCTCACCATACAGCAGAGCCCCCAGAGTGTCACCTTCTATTAGTGTCCCCTTACACACACCTTTGCACCTTAGTGCTTGGTGTGGTAGGCAGCTGGCGGGAAAAGGCTGCTGTGGTTGGCCCCAGATCGGCATTGAGGCTTGTGAATAAAAGCCATGCTTGATGTGTGCCATGATATCACTGCACAGGTGGGCACCCAGACCTGCCCTGCTGCCTGATCTGAGGCCAAGCTCTGCAGTGCACCAATCAGATGCCTCCGAATGCCAACAAGTGGATTTTTCACAGGCATTGGATTGATAGATCGACTTCTGTTGAGCGGCAGTAGGCACACATGGATCATACAGTATACACACACACAGTATACATACACTGGCAGCACAGTGGTGTAGTGGTTAGCACTCTCACCTATCAGCAATAGGGTCGCTGGTTCAAATCCTGACCATGACACCATCTGCCTGCAGTTTGCATGTTCTCCCTGTGCCTGCGTGGGTTTCCTCCGGGTACTCCGGTTTCCTCCCACACTCCAAAGACATGCTGGTAGGTTAATTAGATCCTGTTGAAAAAAAAAAATTGGCCAAACATTCGTATGTTGTATGCGTATATGTTTGTAAGCGCGTCGGGACCCCATGGGGCAAGGACCGCGCTATACCGCAGATGGACACCAGCAGCAAAAAAAGCGCCCTGAGGTGATTCAGTTCGCATAGGTAGCGCTATACAAGTAATTTATTCATTCACACAGACACATGTTCAGAAACACACACGCACAGTATACATAGACACACACACACACATTAAGCATATACATACACACAGTATACACACACCAGAACTTTTAATCTAGAAATCAGCCTAATTGAACACACTGCTGCCCCCATCTGCTTGTATGCTGGTACTTGTAGTGCCCCAGCAGCTCACAGTCACATTAAGTGGCAATACAGGAGAGGAGGATGATGTGTCTGTGTACTGGTGGGCAGTTAATCCGTTGGGAGGTGTAGTAGAGATTGGGGGAGACATTCAGAAAGTCCTTCCTCCAAGAAGTGCACTTCTCCTCACACAGAAAAACAATCTAACAGCCTCAGAGACAGGAGCTCTGTTTGAGGAAACACAGCCTCCTCCTCCTGCTCACCAGAGAAAGCACTGATAAAACTACACAGGGAAGGGAGTGTGTACACTGTGTTCCCATTGGCTGAGGAGGTAGAGGAGGGGCGAAGCAGCTATAGCCTCTGGAATTTTACAACAAAATGATGTCGGTGTCAGACATTTCAGGGACAGATGTAAAAAACCTAGATTTTTACAATCTGTCCCTGGTTTTACTGAGGCTGGCAACCCTGATGGAGCCCCCTAGTGGCCGGGGGCCCTCGGACAGTGCCCGAATGGTCAGTCCGCCCCTGGCTGGTGATTGGTTGCTAGGACCACCTTCTAGCAGCCAATCACTGTCTGGTTAACACGAATAGTTTATTGAGGCAGCTGCCTCTCTCCGTGCAGTGCTGGTCCCGCCCCAGTCCAGAATTGTCCTGCCTCCCGCTGTCCGCTCTGCTCTGCTAATGACAGCGGTGGATGCTGGGGACAAAAGTGGCAGCTAAATGGCGTGATCACGGCGGTCCGGAAAGAGCAGTAGCTCGGGCCGGACATGGACCGCGGGCCGCCATTTAGTGATGCCCGCTTTAAAGGATGTTATACAGCACAGTGCTTGTGCTGTGTCATTTGGCCCATTCTATCACCTTAAATACCTGGCTAATCCTGCCTGGTTCTGTCCTCACCTCTGTAAACTGACCACGGTTTATCATGGCTGCTGAGCCCTGACACAGTGGTCAGTCTACCTACCTCTGTACCGTTACGTACCTCCATCATCCGCAGCTCTCCTCTGTCCTCCTTTGTCCTCTCTCCCCCTTCTCCTCCCTGCCTGTCAGCTCTGATGCGCTCCCTAGCCCTCCCTTCCTGCTGCTATCATAACTTAGTGTTTGTGCTACAATCCCCTCTGTTATAGTAAACTATTTGCCCCAGTGTATGTGTTTTGTAAAAAATATCCGGCTATATGCCGCTATATTTGCTGTCAGATTGAGAGAGGAGAGAGGCGGCCGGTCAGAAAGGTTATACCAAAAATGCTATTGAAGGAGAAATTGACCAAGTCCGAAAAATTGAATAGCGAAGATTTAAATGGGAGAAAACAATGGATAAAAGTTTGCGCAATGAAGAGCAATATGACACAGCAATTATTCTTGATTATAATGTTCAACATAAAAAGCTTGAAAATATTATCAAGAAGCAATAGACAGTTCTCAAAAAAAGATAAATATTTAGGCCCTATTCTCCCTGATATCTTCAAATGTATTTACAAACAAAGCTTCAAGCTACAGGCAGAAAACCTTCTATTTTTGTTCAGAGTATTTTTTTTTTTTGCATGTGGGAGGCTGTACTGGCATAATGGTTAGGCACAACAATAAAAGAAGAAAAGCGTTCCAAGTATTCACTACAGAAGAGTATTTGTAAATGAAGAATTTTATTTATTGTGGATCTGAATGGGTAATTTATATGCTTGAGTGCCCAAGTGGGCTTCAGTATAATAAGAGGCCTTCTAGGAAGAATGAAAGAACATGTATATAATATTAGTAGAGGATATAAAAAACATAACGTCTCAAATCACTTCAGGTTGTTTCACATTAAATATCCTAGTTTGTTACAGTTTTGGGGGGTTGAGAATGTTAACAAACACTGGAAGGGTGAGATTTTTGTACGGAAGTAAGGCTGGAGGGAGTCCTGGTGGATTCATGAGGCAGGAATACCAGTACCTACAGGCCTCAATGTAGATTTTGATATAAATAGTTTTATTAGTAATGCTTGATCTTGATAGGAGTGAAGTGATGTAATTAAGTAAATTAATGATCAGTTTCTTTCTCCATGCAACATTTCCCAGTCATTTTTTCAATCATTTTTTATCAAGGGGTTTCTATAATTGTTTTTTAAACATTTACATATTTTTAAAGAGTAACATTTTTATACAAATTTTTTTAATACATTATTATTATTATTATTATTATACCGAATTTATATAGCATTATACTTAATACATATTTTTCACACATACATTTTTATATATTTTGTGATACATTGGTTTCATAAGTAATATATATTTAATAAAATAATAAATAAGCTTAATTTTTTTATATTTTTTTATTTAACATATATTTTTATATTTATGATTTTGTTGATATTTATTTATCATGCTTTGATGAAATTGTAATGTGGAATAGAAGTACATTTTGTTACATAGTTACATTGCTCTGCAGAGAAAAAAATCAAAACAAAACACACACACACAAATCAAAAATCTCCATATACACGATCCTATACCCACAGTAGATGCAGAGGAAGGCAAAAAAAAAAAAAAAAACCACCAATAAAGCATGATCCAATTTGCTCCAGCTGAGGAAAAATTCCTTCCTGATTCCCCAGGTATTGTTCATTATATTTCATATTATATATTATGTTTCATATTTGTCATATAGATCGGTTTGGGAAGATGTATAATTATCTTGTCTTTTGTTAAGGCAAGAAGCATCCCCATGTATTAATGTATTGTCATTTTATTTGGACATTTTGCTGAGTAAAGGGTTAAGTCAAGGGTAGACTTCCCCTTCTAACAGTGCTGTATGCTCACTGGCTGTTTCTGAGTTGTGGATTGGGCTATGGCGGTAACTTTGTGTACATTGTTTCTTAGCAATGAGTATGAGTATCCCTATATGTTTGCAGTGATCCCCTAGCCCTATCTTCTGAAGAAGTCCCATGGGATGTAACGCGTGAAGCAGGATGCCGATAGTGTTGTCATCCTGCATGTGGAATTTACAGGAGGATGGGTTTGAGGACAGGTGGATGAATACACTGCCAATGCTGACTGCTTTCATATGAGCTTGTACTGAAACAGTTGAAATGTAAGTTCAACTTGATTTATATAGTCAACAGCAATATACAGTATACACAGAGCACTAGACTTTCCCTTTTGTCTATTCATGAGCAACTGATCATCTTGGGATAAGGTGGAGGAAGAGTAGTGACCAGAGGGAAAAGAGTGTTGGCATTATCCTCTATTCCAGTTGCTCCATTGCTCATTAATGGTGCTACCCTTATCAGGCTACATTTGACTTCCTGTAATATAAGATGTCTATGAATGAGGGTAAGCATCCATCTTTGTACCCAGGAGTGAAGGTGGAAGACAAAATAAGGTGGTGGTTGTTACTGAGAAGAGGATTTGATAATCACTACTTTTTGTTATATGAATCCTGAGGAAAGTTCAAGCATGTTTGTTATAGTGGAAGCTTACTCCACATTCTAGGACACATATTTTGGCATGGATGCTTTTACACAGATTGATTTATATAGACTGCATCATATATTTTTATATATATATATATATATATATATATATATATATATATATATATATATATATTTATATATTGTGATGGTATGTGAGGTAAAGTGAGGTAATGGATAATTGGTATATTTCACCTTGCATGCGTGCTATTGTAAGAGACTGAACCGGAGTTCGACCAGGCTTGGTTCCGGTCCGGATTTTGTGGTCCACTTGAATCCACGCTCAGGTGGACTTTAAATGAGCAGGAAGAGAGCACAGGAGAGCTTTGGCCTGAGTCTCTGGAAAGGGAATCTGAGAGAGATGAGCTCTGTTTGGATTTAAAAATAAGGTGTGCTTTACCACGTTTTGTGAGTGACGGGGACCAGCCCCACACCGTACTGTATAGTTTAGCGCCAGACGGCAAAGATTTACTTTACTGGTTTTTTTTGGTGTTTGTATTCATGACTTTGCAAACCTCTGCTAAATAAACCTGGCAATCCACCAGATTTTAAAGAAACTGCCTGCACGTTGACCTTATTTTACAGAAAAGGTGATCCCCATGAGCTAATCTACCACAATACATACAGTATCTAACAAAAGTGAGTACACCCCTCACATTTTTGTAAATATTTTATTATTTCTTTTAATGTGACAACACTGAAGAAATTATACTTTGCTACAATGTAAAGTAGTGAGTGCACAGCTTGTATAACAGTGATGTAAATTTGCTGTCCCCTCAAAATAACTCAACACACAGCCATTAATGTCTAAACCGCTGGCAACAAAAGTGAGTACACCCCTAAGTGAAAATGTCCAAATTTTGCCCAAACTGTCAATATTTTGTGTGGCCACAATTATTTTCCAGCACTGCCATAACCTTCTTGGGCATGGAGTTCACCAGAGCTTCACAGGTTGCCACTGGAGTCCTCTTCCACTCCTCCATGACTACATCACGGAGCTGGTGGATGTTAGAGACCTCGTGCTTCTCCACCTTCCGTTTCATTATACCCCACAGATGCTCAATAGGGTTTAGGTCTGGAGACATGCTTGGCCAGTCCATCGTCTTTACCCTCAGCTTCTTTACCAAGACAGTGGTTGTCTTGGAGGTGTGTTTGGGGTCATTATCATGTTTGAATACTGCCCTGAGGCCCAGTCTCCAGAGGGAGGGGATCATGCTCTGCTTCAGTATGTCACAGTACATGTTGGCATTCATGGTTCCTTCAATAAACTGTAGATCCCCAGTGCCGGCAGCACTCATGCAGCCCCAGACCATGACACTCCCACAGCCATGCTTCACTGTAGGCAAGACACACTTGTCTTTGTACTCCTCACCTGGTTGCTGCCACACACGCTTGACACCATCTGAAACATATAAGTTTATCTTGGTCTCATCAGACCACAGGACATGGTTCCAGTAATCCATGTTCTTAGTCTGTTTGTCTTCAGCAAACTGTTTGCAGGATTTCTTGTGCATTATCTTTAGAAGAGGCTTTTTTCTGGGATGACAGCCATGCAGACCAATTTGATGCAGTGTGCGGCGTATGGTCTGAGCACTGACAGGCTGACCCCCCACCCCTTCAACCTCTGCAGCAATGCTGGCAGCACTCATACGTCTAATTCCCAAAGACAACCTCTGGATATGATGCTGAGCATGTGCACTCAACTTCTTTGGTCGACCATGGCGAAGTCTGTTCTGAGTGAAACCTGTCCTGTTAAACTGCTGTATTATCTTGGCCATTGTGCTGCAGCTCAGTTTCAGGGTCTTGGCAATCTTCTTATAGTCTAGGTCATCTTTATGTAGAGCAACAATTCTTTTTTTCAGATCCTCAGAGAGTTTTTGCCATAGGTGCCATGTTGAACTTCCAGTGACCAGTACGAGAGAATGAGAGTGATAACATCAAATTTAACACACCTGCTCTCCATTCACACCTGAGATCTTGTAACACTAATGAGTCACATGACACCGGGGAGGGAAAATGGCTAATTGGGCCCAATTTGGACATTTTCACTCAGGGGTGTACTCACTTTTGTCGCCAACGGTTTAGACATTAATGGATGTGTTGAGTTATTTTGAGGGGACAGCAAATTTACACTGTACACTCACTACTTTACATTGTAGCAAAGTGTCATTTCTTCAGCGTTGTCACATGAAAAGATATAATAAAATATTTACAAAAATGTGAGGGGTGTACTCATTTTTGTGAGATACTGTATATACAGTGCCTTTAAAAAAAGTATTCATACCCCTTTGAAAGTTCCACATTTTGTCATGTTACAACCAAAAATGTAAATGTATTTGATTGGGATTTTATGTGATAGGCCAGCCCAAAGTGGCACATAATTGTGAAGTGGAAGGAAAATGATAAATGGTTTTCATTTATTTTACAAATAATTATCTGAAAAGTGTGGCGTGGAACCAATTGCCTTCAGAAGTCACATAATTAGTAAATAGAGTCCATCTGTGTGTAATTTATTCTCAGTATCAATATAGCTGTTCTGTAAAGCCCTCAGAGGTTTGTTAGAAAACCTTAGTGAACAAATAGCATCTGAAGGCCAAGGAACACACCAGACAGGTCAGGGATACAGTTGTGGAGGACTTTAAAGCAGGGTTAGGTTATAAATAAATATCCCAAGCTTTGAACATCTCACAGATCACTGTTAAATCCATCATCCAAAAATGGAAAGAGTATAGCACAAATGGCAAACCTACCAAGACATGACCGTCCACTAAAACTGACAGGCCAGGCAAGGAGAGCATTAATCAGAGGAGCAGCCAAGAGGCCCATGGTAACTGTGGAGGAGCTGCAGAGATCACAGCTCAGATGGGAGAATCTGTCCACAGGACAACTGTTATTCGTTATTTCACTCCACAAATCTGTCCTTTATGGAAGAGTGGCAAGAAGAAAGCCATTGTTGAAATAAAGCCATAAGAAATCCTGTTTGCAGTTTGAGAGAAGCCATGTGGGGGACACAGCAAACATGTGGAAGAAGGTGATCTGGTCAGATGAGACCAAAATTTAATTTTTTTGGCTTAAAAGCAAACACTATGTTGTGGCGTAAAACTAACACTGCATATCATTTTCAGCAGGGACAGGGAAGCTGGTCAGAGTTGATGGGAAAATGGATGGAGCCAAATACAGGGCAATCTTAGAAGAAAACCTGTTAGAGTCTGCAAAAGACTTGAGCCTGAGGCAGAGGTTCACCATCCAGCAGGACAATGACCTTAAACATACAGCCAGAGCTACAATGGAATGGTTTAGATCAAAGCCTATTCGTATGTTAGAATGACCCAGTCAAAGTCCAGACCTATATCCAATTGAGAATCTGTGACAAGACTTGAAAATTGCTGTTCACAGATGCTCTTCATCCAATCTGACAGAGCTTGAGCTACTTTGCAAAGAAAAATGGGCAAGATGGACAAAAATTTCACTCTCTAGATGTGCAAAGACTTACAGCTGTAACTGCAGTTAAAGGTGGTTCTACAAAGTATTTACTCAGGGGGGCTGAATACAAATTCACACCACACTTTTCACATATTTATTTGTAAAAAAAATTGAAAACCATTTATCATGTCCCTTCCACTTCACAATTATGTGCCACTTTGTGTTGGTTTATCACATAAAATCCCAATAAAATACATTTACGTTTTTGGTTGCAACATGACAAAATGTGGAAAATTTCAAGGGGTATAAATACTTTTTCAAGGCACTGTATATATATATATATATATATATATATATATATATATATATATATATATATATATATACAGTGCCTTGGCTGCTCCTCTGATTAATGCTCTCCTTGCCTGGCCTGTCAGTTTAAGTGGACTATTTCCAAGGGGGGCCTGCTCCTGAAACATTGAAATAACAGGTCCACAATAGCTCAGTAAGCTTTGGGTGCAGGGAACTCCTATGGCCTTGGTTCTTGAATCCTTCGAAAATGTCTTGCATCAGTTGTAGTTCTTTCTTAATGTCTCAACATTTTGTTCATGGCCCTCTAAAGCCATGGTGGCATGTTCATCCTATGTTCAAGACAGCATGTACAATATCCAATATTTATGTTTACTCAGATCTGCTGATAGTTTGTTTCCCTCACCATTTCTCATATGAGGCAAAAGAGAGAGTCTTCCAATTTGTGTTTTACCTTTTTAGGAAGAGGGTAAGAATTTTTGACTATCCTTTCTGGAGTCAACTGCAATGTGTGATCTTGTTCTTATGTACAAGTTGTGGTGCCATCTTGGATGTCATGCCAGAGTTTTGTTAAGACCCTGCATTATTTATCTCCTAGCAGTTTTTGTTAGCGGGCCTATCACAGATAGATAAGGTTAATAAAGATTCTTAGTTTCACTTATACAGGCCTTTGGTAGCTGATACCGTAAAAGCATAGTTGCCAACAGTCCCGATTTTCCTGGGACATCCCGATTTTGGGACCCTCGTCCCGATCGGAGACCGTCCAGATTCGGGATTTTGCCTTTTTTGTCCACGGAAATCGGGAATGTTTGCTTTTCGCAGCAGCTGGCTCTAACAAAATGGCCGCCGGCGCCACCGCTAGATCGTTCCCCTTATGTTCAGTGGGGATGGGAGGGGGCTTGATCCGTGCAGCCAATGAATCGGCTTCTCTCTTCACAATATTGAAGCCGGCGTTAGTTGCACGGATTGGCCCCTCCCTTCTCCACTGAACACACGGCACCAGACGCTCGTGGAATGTTTTGCTGCTCTCACAGTGTAAAGTGTAAAGCCCTCCTCTGCTCTCTAGGTGTAAAGCCCAGGAGGTGTACAGGAGGTGGGGTTAACCATGTACAGGAGGGGGGTTAACCATGTACAGGAGGGGGGTTAACTATGTACAGGGGGGTTAACTATGTACAGGGGGGGGTTAACTATGTACAGGAGGGGGTGTTAACTATGTATGGGAGGGGGGTTAACTAAGTACAGGAGGTTAACTATGTACAGGAGGGGGGTTAACTGTGTACAGGGGGTTACTATGTACAGGGGGGGGTTACTATTTACAGGGGGGGTAACTATGCACAGGGGGGGGTTACTATGTACAGGGGGTAACTATGCACAGGGGGGTAACTATGCACAGGGGGGATACTATGTACAGGGGGGGGGGGAACAATGCACGAGGGGGTTACTATGTACAGGGGTGGTAACTATGCACAGCGGGGGGAAATTATGCACTATGCACAGGGGGGGGATACTATGTACAGGGGGGTAACAATGCACGGGGGGGTTACTATGTACAGAGGGGGAAACTATGCATAGGGGGTAACTATGTACAGGGGGGTAACTGTGTACAGGGGGGTAACTAGGGGGAGAAGGGTAACTATGTACAGGGGAAGGGGGTAACTATGTACGGGGGGGTAACTATGGCTCTGCCTGGGACACTGATGTAAGGACTGAGGCTGGGAACACTGGTGTAAGGACTGACTCTGCTGGGGGCACCTGATGCAAGGAAGGACTCTGCTGGGGGCACCTGATGCAAGGACGGACTCTGCTGGGGGCACCTGATGCAAGGACGGACTCTGCTGGGGACACCTGATGCAAGGACGGACTCTGCTGGGGGCACCTGATGCAAGGACGGACTCTGCTGGGGGCCCCTGATGCAAGGACGGACTCTGCAGGGGGCACCTGATGCAAGGACGGACTCTGCCGGGGACACCTGATGCAAGGACAGACTCTGCTGGGAACACCTGATGCAAGGACGGACTCTGCTGCGGGGCACCTGATGCAAGGATGGACTCTGCTGGTGGCAGGCGATTTGGCAGGTGACAGGCTCAGGGATCCCACTGATTCGGCATTATGGTGAGTTGAATGATTTCATTCTATATTACAATGTAATAATAGAAATAATGCACTTCAATCATCCTGACATCGTAACAACCATGGTACCGGGATGATTGAAGTGCTAACACCAGGTGTTTGGAGTATCTTTATCTGCTTATTGTTAAACTTTCTAGAATACACATATTTCTATTGTTGTGTAGGATCTGGTGCTGCTGTCCCTCCATCCCTCTCCCCCCCTTTCCCCCTTTCCCTCTCCATCCCTCATTCCGCTCAGACTCTAACCACACCCCCTTTGAGCCCGCCCAGTTAAGCCACACCCACCATTCCGCATAAACCATGCCCATTATTCGATGCGGTGCGTGAAGCGTGCCACATTTTTATTTCCCCCAGGCCATGCCTACAAACACATACCACCACCCCCTAATTATAACAAGACTCCGCCTACAGCCAAACAAGTGTCCCAAAAATTTTTTTTACAATGTTGGCAACTATGCAACAGAGAGTATGGAACAAAGTCAGTGTGCAGCGAGTTAGCATGGGAGTGATGTGTGACAGTAATTGTGCACTATTTTCAGGCGTTCTTTCATCTGTAATATAAATAATGTTTTAATAATTTGTTAATTAGTCCACTTTAAATAATGAAGGGGAACTTAAAGCGGAACTTCAGTCGTTTTGTCAACTTTGCATCTACTATATCCTCTGCCCTTGTTGTTTAAACTTTGGATAGTAAAACATTTTTTTTCTGCTAGTAAATACCTTATACAGCTCACCTCCTGTTTCTTGTCTGGTAAAAAGCCTAGGCTTATGACATCATGCACAGCTCTCTCTCTTACTCTTGTGAGGGGTGATGAGTCAAACGAGGGCCAGTGAGAGCTGCAGAGGTGGAGGTGTGCCTCTGTATGTCTGTGTAAATCCAGGAAGTGAACAGGCAGCAGCTTCAGCTGCCCACAGTTAAAATGGTTGCAGCCAGACTCAGTGGATAGAGATTTCTACAGCATATTTGGCAAGTACAAATTCACAATATATATCAAATAATATGCAAAGTGGTTGGAGGAAAGCTTCAGAATGGCAAAGATGTTTTTATTACAAATTATGTGAGCAGACTGAAGTTCCTCTTTAAGCATTTTTTTTGGAGTAGAGTGAGGAAGGATTAGACCCTCTGTCAGATTTATTTGTGTGCCAGCTACAATATCACTTGGGCACAGTAAGAGAACATCTCTACGTTGACGGCATAAACAGAAATATAGTAATATTTTAACAAAGTGGGGCAAGTATAAAACCTCTCAGATTTTCACTTCTGTCTGTGTTTTTATTGATGAGATTTCCCCTCATGTCCTGTTCTGAAATAGTAGCAAGTTTATGGAACAGGAAATGAAGAGCAATCTCCCTAATGAGAACTCAGACAGCATTAAAATCTGACAGATGTTCTAACCCCTACCAATCTCAAGCTTTGAAAATGTTTTGTCTGGAATTCCATGTTTATTATTATTGAAGTTGACAGATTAATACAATTTGGAAGGAAAGCTGTAATGGTGTAAGTTTATATGGTTTAAGCTGATGTTTTATACCTGTGTTTGTTGATTGTGTACAATCTTTGTTTTACCAATAAGCAATACAATACACAGCAAAGGATTCCTAGAACACTAGAAATTAGCTAAGAATACAGCACAGATACTTTCTGCCTTGGGGCACAGAGTCTGTCTTGCTAAAACCTTGGACTAAGCTGTGTAAAAAAGGATGGGTCACTGTTCTGAATACTCATCCACATGTGTGTGAAAAGCTTGAGCTATTGAGTGCTATAAACAGACTTTTTCCAACACAGAAACAAATGAAGAGAATGCACAATCTAAAAAGGATCATAAAGCTCTATCTACAGGAGAATGCATATGTTATAATTACCTGACTGAAATGAAAAAATATATCATAATTTTTTGACCCTGACAATGGTAAAACATGCTTTTTCTGCAGATAAAGTAATAATTTGACGACAGAGCATCACTTTCTTGATAACTGACAGAAATCTGGATTCTCAATAAAGACAGTGTAAGCCATTTTTAAAATGTAAAGCTCAAGCAGAACTGTATGTGTTGCTAGTACATAACAACCAATGAGATTCAAACTGTAATTCTGAGGCTGTCACTTTCCAGTGCAGGCTTACACTTGATTGGCTGATTTGGTGCATCAAAGGCATAGAAAGGTCCTGTGCTCTCTCCACTGTACATGCATCCTGCATGATGCCACTCTTGTTTCTGATACTGTACCTGATGTCAAATGACATTTAAATAACCTTGCCATTGCTAATAATACAAGTCTGTCTGCTTTCTAATCTGAACAGCTTGTCCGTCCTGTGATTAGATTTATGCCTACAAGAAATGATATGGGATTTATGTGATCAAACCATGTACGGTATATCTGGAGAAGTGTGTTTTTTTTTTTTTGTACTTGTTGCAAATGCTTAAGGCACACCAGAGGATTCATTGGTGGTGTCTGATTCCCGTCTCCCAGGAGAGGTGAGAGGGTCTGCAGCCATGCCATCCTTCACAGATGTTTCTATGGTTACAGCCTCAGCTAATTTCTAAGCTACGATCTGTCCTCTGATGGCAGAACAATGCAAAGATCAGCCATCCCCTCCCCTTACTACTGAGCATTTGCTAGGAAGATGAGCTGGAACTTTACTAGAAGGTCACAGGTTATATTGACAATCAAAAAGGTTCGGCTTTAGTACTTTTAGCGATCACAAAATCAGAGGAAAACCACCTACTTGTTTTTAGCTAATAAATTTCTGTGTCACCTTCTGTCTACTCAGGTATTGAGTAAATTAACCACTTCAGCTCCGGAAGGTTTTACCCACTTCCTGACCAGGCCATTTTTTGCGATAAGGCGCTGCATCGCTTTAACTGACAATTATGCGGTCGTGCAACACTGTACCAAAATAAAATTGATGTCTTTTTTTTTCCCACAAGTAGAGTTTTCTTTTGGTGGTATTTAATCCCCTGTGCGGTTTTTATTTTTTGCGCTATAAGCAGCAATTTTGAATTAAAAAAAAAAAATATTCCATACTTTCTGCTATAAAACATTGCCAATAAAAAAATTTAAAAAATCTAATTTCTTTATCCGTTTAGGTCAATATGTATTTTGCTACATATTTTTGGTAAAAAAAATCCCAATAAGCGTTTATTGATTGGTTTGCACAAAAGTTATCGCGTCTACAAACTATGGGTTTGATTTATGGCATTTTTATTTATTTATTTATTTATTTACTAGTAATGGCAGCGATCAACGATTTTTACCGGGACTACAACATTGTGGTGGACAAATCTGACCTTAAGTGACACTTTTTGTGGACCAGTGACACCAATACAGTGATCAGTGCTAAAAAAAAATGCACTGATCCCTGTATAAATGACACTGGCAGGGAAGGGGTTGAAAATAGGGGGCGATCAAGGGGTTAAGTATGTCCTAGGGAGGTGCTTTCTAACTGTGGGGGGAGTGTTATGCTGGAGGAAAACAGAGATTGTGTTTCAGCTTAGCTGAAACAGAAGGGCTCTCTTTTCCTCAATGAAAGATCAGCGGTGTGCCTTGTTTACATAGGCACACCACTGCTCTATGTCTCATGTGAATGATCTGCAGGTCCATCACGGCCGCCGGACCTGCTGATTGGCTCCTGCTGTGTTCAATCACAGTGGGAGCAGGTACGTGATTTTGAGCAGCCGAGTCGCCCTGCCGCAGTATATGTACGGTGGGCCGTTCAGAAGCTGTGATCAAAGAAGTCAGACACACATATCCCATTGTATATTCAGGCAAACTGCTATTGTTAACAAAGTAAATATTCTAAGTGATACTGTAGCATTCAATAAAAAAAAAATATAATTGACTTTTGTGTTCTTTAAGTGTATGTGAACCCAAGAACTACAATGTAAGTTTTTTTTTTTTTTTTCAGGCCTCTTTCCTTTATTTTTACCTGGTGATTTTGCTAGTAATACACTTTCTGTCCTAGGATGTGTGGTGGAGATCAGTCTCACCTGTGCTGCATTAATACGCGCCCTTTCAGTCTAATGGTATAATGCATCTTTAAATAACTCATGTCTCCCGCTTTTCCCCAGTAAAAAAACATAATCACCATCTTAGCTCCATCGTTCCTTCATCTGCCCTGCTGGGCAGGGGCTCTTGGCTTTTATTCACACACACAAAGGAGGTCACAAACATGAAGTCACAAACAGGAAGTCCTGGCCCCAACAGCCAATCGCTTCCTCCACAGGATATGACCTCACAGGATATGAATGTCAATACAGGAAATCCTTCCAACAAGATGAGTTTATACAATATCCAATGAATAATGACTAGGGGAGTCTTATGGGCGTGTCTGGGCGGGGGCAGCGTGTACGATCTCCAGCCCCCTATCTCTGTAAGCTATCTTCAGCATGATCACAGGAAGCCTGAGATCATGAACGCCTCCCCCGACCACAATGATTCAAAGACTCCAGTATTTTCTGTTTTTCGTGAATCCTTATTCTGCGTTGTTCAGAGAACAACGCATACCCGGACTATAATATCGTTCCTGCTGATGGGAGATTATCTGCAGATGTACACCATGGCACCCCAAATATGTTGATCAGGCATACAGGGGTGACACAAGGGCACATCCGTTAAACCGATAATGTCTTTGCAGAGCGAACACATCCCCCCAGACGATCGTTCTGTGCATCGCACAGGGGCCCTTCATTGGCAGACATATCCCCACTCTCCAACCTCAGGAAGTTTTCCACTACCAAACGGATCTCAACAAGCATCAGTCTGCCCCAGTCAGCACTTTAGAGCGGGCTGCGGGAGTACTAACACTGGGAGACACTATGACAGTACATATTAAAATACATCTTCATAAAATTTTCACAACAGTTCCTCCTCTTGTCATATGCTCCCATGTGCCCCTCGATCAATCTTGATCTTCTTCTTACACCTGGAAATGAATCAGTCCTTACAGTCCATATGAGTTCATAAAAATGTAGTCTCTGTTCTTCAGGAGGGATGACTTAGAGGAGGACATGAAGGCCGGTTGGTCTGGGATCCTCTGTGTCTTGTACGTGGGTTGGGCTTCGGGGCCTCTCATCTCAGAGGAAGATGTGGTCATCTGCTCGGGCTCTGTTCACTTGTCCAATCAGGCAACAGTAGCACCTCATCAAGGCATATAGAAGGAATAGAAACAAAAACAACATGAGTATATATATATATATATATATATATATATATATATATATATATATACCCCTACTTTCTTCAACCATGATCTGCTGAAAAATAAAAAATCCCCAAAGATTCCCAGACCCTTAAAAGGATTCCAACCTTCACTAGCTATAGCTCTGGCTTTGCCTTGCAGGGATCTAAACCTTATCCATATGGCCTGAACTTTGTCACCAGTATCCCCGATCCAGGTACAACAAGCTTTACCTATGAATTCCCAGAAACCCCCCTTGGACTGTGGGACCTTCCTTATAGCTTCAACAGTTACATGAAACATCCCACCCTCAATGGATGAGAAATTGTTTAATCGTTTCATAAGCTCAAGCCCCCACCGTGTACAAGCAGGAAACCATGCCCAGACCTGGTCGAGGTTGGTGAACAATTTCCTTCTAGCTGTCCCTGTCATTCATACCTTCTCTCGCGCCATCAGATCCTCACGATCGGTCGCGACATAAGATGCTGGGACGAGTTTCACCAGCACACATGAACCTCTTGCATTAGGGAGAATTACCTTATAAGCTGTAGGTCCGCATTAATACCAAACTAAAGTTGAAGCACACTTGTGGGCTACCTAGTTGTCCCGATACCAAAGCTGGCAAGAACCAGAGCTATTGTTAAAATTATATTTAATTTTAAAAAGTGCCTAAATAGGACCCTTCTGAATGTTTAAACGCTGCAGCATATAGAACATAAAGAAGACCACTAGTGACATCATATATAACAAGTGCATTAAACACTAAATATTGCAAATTATATGTGTTTAAACATATATAACACCCAGTGAGTTAAACAGTGACTAGATCAAAAAATGTCCATAGAAAATGTGTATGAAAATATGTCCATAAAATTGTATATAAATGAATATATTCGGAAATAACACAAAAGTGTCCTCTTGTTGTCCTTCCACCACACCATCAGTGTTAAGTGCTCCCACTCCCTTAGGAAATGCACTCACCGACTCCATATGCCCACACTTTCGTACAAGGCTCACAAGCTTTTGTACCACACAGATAGGGTAAGATCCTCAACTAGATCTCCAACAATGTGTACAGGAAGCGCTCCACATGAAAAATAATAAGTGCTCCAATAGTGTAAATCAGTAAAACTCCTTTATTAAACACTATCACTCTCCAAGTGTTCACTCACATTTGTCAAATGTTTAAAACAGCAAAAAATCGGTGCAACTTCAAATCACAGCATCACAGCAGTTGGATCACACAATAACATAGTGCGGTCACGGCGGACCTGAGGCGTGCAGGCGTGTGCAGGCGTCAACCTTAAATCTCACCCCCTCCTCGGTGTCTCGTGGCCAGATCGATCTCCGCTATCTCGTATGGCTTACAACGTTCTATGTCCTACGTCACAGCCACGCCCCCGACATGTTTCGTCATACAATGACTTATTCATGGGATTGGCTGTATAGACTGACAATCAACACTTATATACCCTCCCATCCATTAAGTCAAAGAGTACCTAGTGCCGCACCTGCGCACATCTCGTGTCCCCGCGGCCGCAATTCATTCATCATACGAGGGAAATACACATAGATACCTCAATCCCATTATAAGCCACAACCATTACACATATACCCACATGCTGGTCATGTCACACAGGGAACTGGATCACCACACTTATCCCTTCATGTAGCCTATTACCCAATCCCCTACTTGACATTCGATCCATTCAATGCAAGCAATGCGAACGCTGTGCATAGCATTTCTAATTATAGTTATATCAAACCACATTTAGAATACTGCATCAGAAGTATTATATAATGACATATAATCTTTCATAAAAAATTAAAACATTAAAAAATTGAAACTAAAAGATAGTACTACAAATAAAAGTAGTTGGAACAATATTACATGTATAAAATTAGTATCATCCAGATACTGATACTATTGTAAAGAAAATTACATACATCGACCTAATCTCATTATAAGATCTATTAAAAGGCATCAGACTCATGAGTATTAGCTGCAACCCAAAGGATCTCTCCCCTACAGTTTAGAGCTAGTTAGGTCACTATATTAATATACAGGTCACTCAAATTTCAGATCACAGGAAACACCAGGAATAGAGCATGTTGGATCCAATTGATCCTCATATGCCCAGATGTCAAATCCCAATGTCTGCAATCCAATCACATCATATATTCCCAACAATGCATTTTGTCTTCAGTGTAAGCGCTAAGCTATTAAAAATCCCAAAGAACATTAGTGTTGTTACTGTTATTTAATTAATTTAATTTCCATTGTTAAATAGAATAGGAGGGGCACCAAATAGCAAATCACCTCTACAGGCCCTATCAGCATAAATCACATTAAAGGTCACTGATGAAGCAGTTTAGGTCAAGCTCAACATTTAGCCCTCTCGGGGCCAAACATTTTAAAAGGAATATCCAGCGAGTCTCTCTCTGGGATAAATCCCTCACCCTGTTGGAGCCACACCAAGATGAATATACCACATCAATGCCACAAAATTGCATGAATGAGGGGTCCTGTTGGTGTTTCTTCTTAAAGTGCAATGACACACTATGGAACCTATATCCATTCTTAATATTGGCCAGATGTTCCGAGATGCGGACTCTCAGAGGTCTCTTGGTTCTCCCCACATATATTAAATTGCAGGGACACCACATCAAATACACCAAGTGAGTAGTGTTGCTTGTGCTGAACTCCTTAATTTCAAAAGTTTCTCCATCTCTGTTTGTAATACTAGTCACCCCCCTATTATTAACTTTTACAGTTCTACAACATATGCATCTCCTACAACAAAAGAACCCCTTAATATTTATTCTCATAACATACTGTCCTGGAGGATCCAGAATTTTCTTTACTACTCGGTCCCTGAAATTTAGAGCTCTCCTATAAATAAATTTTGGTTGTTTGGGCAAAATGTTCGTCAGGTGTCTATCTTTACATAAAACGTACCAATGTTTTCTATATATATTTTCAATTTCCCTAAATTGGCAATGAAAACCTGAGATGAACCCCAGTTGGTGCTGGTTACTATCCATCTGGGTTTCTTTTTTCCTGAAACATTGCTCCCTTGGGACATTTGCCACCTCCTGAATAATTTTCAACAGACTGTCATTATCATAGCCCTTCTGTACAAATTTATTTCTTAGAATATCAGCTTGTTCATAAAAATCCTCTAACTGTGTACAATTCCGTCGGACTCGCAATATTTGTCCCTTAGGGACATTCTTTATCCATGCAGGGTGGTGGCCACTTCTGGTGGACAAGTAGCTATTGCGATCCATTGACTTGAAATAAACCTTTGTTCTCAATGCGTTTAAGTATTTCTCTATAGTGACATCCAAAAAATTAACCGTTTGTTCATTGATCACATATTCCAATCGAATATTATTAAAATTATTATTCAATTCCCCCAAAAATTCCACCCAAATTCCTCTGACCCCTCCCAGATAAATAGGAGGTCGTCTATAAATCTGCGGTAGAATTTAAGCTGAGGCCTCATCCTACTGAAAACATATCTGTCCTCCCACTCTGCCATAAACAGGTTGGCGAGGCTGGGAGCATATTTAGCTCCCATCGCCACGCCAACCTGCTGCGAAAAAAATTCCCATTAAACCAAAAATAATTGTGGGACATACAGAACTCCAAAACATGACCCAAAAAGCGTTTTTGTGTATGTGGGATGTCCTCTTGTTGACTCAACGCCCAATTAAGGGCAAGGGAAGCATCCTCATGCTGTATGATGGTGTATAAGGAGGCTATATCAGCCGTCACTAAATATGAGGTAGCCGATGCATTCAAGCTCACCACATCCAGCAATTGTAATAAATCCGTAGTGTCTTTTAGATAGGCCTTGGTCATCCTGGTCAACCTATCCAAGTACTCCCCTACTCCCCCAACCTAGCCATCACAGACCCAATGCCATTGACTATAGGGCGAGGGGGTGGGCATTGTGTATTTTTATGTATTTTGGACAAGGTATATATGACTGGAATTCGACAAGCACTCGGGGTAAGATGTCTTTTCTCTTTGAGGCTTAAGGAGTTCATTTTGTAGCCCCATTCCACTAAATTGGTCAGCTGAATTTTGTAAGTTTCTGTAGGGTCAGACACTAATCTTTTGTAGGTAGACCTATCACTAATCAACTCAACCATTTGTTTGAGATAAAAAGATTTATCCATTATCACTACCCCTCCCCCCTTATCGGCGGGGCGTATGATCACATTTTTCTTTTCCTCCAGAAATTTTTTTACTTTCAAAATCTTTTATTAGTTTTATACAAAAACAAAATAATAGAATACAGAATTTGTATCGACATGTCATGTACCATCAGATGGTAAGTAACCTTCCCCTGCAGGGGCTAGAGAGCTAACAGTGGTAAGGCTCACTAAGATTGTTAAATTATTGCTAGGAGGAACAATGCCTTGCGAAAAGTTACTGGAACAAATATATAAAGGGACCACTAGGATCATGACCATGGGCCAGAGTGGCTCTAGAGGATCCCACCGGCACCCCAGACGGGATCATGCTGTGCACAGTAGGAGCCCCCACGCCTCCCTTTACCAGCCATCATCCTGAGGCCCTAGTGTCCCAAGTCTCATTTCTAACTAAATACTATATGCTACAGCTGAACAGCGTGAACCCTGGAACATCAATCAATTACTTGTCCCAATAATAAGAATTTCTGTGCAAAAGAAACCTTATGGCAATTTAAAGGAGGATCTGACCTAGTCTCCCCCGGCAGGTGAACATAATCGACGAGAACTAAGACTAGAAGAGTAGAAGAGAAATAGAGAAGGGGGGAAAGTGAGAGAGGAAAGTTAGCCGGCCATCTGGAGGGGCCCCCGCCCCCCAATTGTCCACTTTTAGTTTTGGGGTTGGATTCCGGGTATAAGAGAGATGCCAACGAACTGTGCCCAAGGCTCCCAAATAGTTTCAAATTGCGTTTTTTTGTCATCTAGGATGCTAGCTAGTTTCTCCTGGGCCATAATCCAGGAAATTTTACGAATTGCTGCTTTCACCGAGACTTTGGGCTGTTTCCAAGCCTTAGCAATGGTGAGTTTTGCACCTAGGAGGATGAATTGTATAAGTTTACATGAGTGCTTCGGAGTCTTGGGCAAGTTATCATTGAGAAGAGCTATAGCCGGAGATTTCGGAATTTGAATTTGCGTTGTTTTCCGTATTAGGGAGAATATCTTATCCCAAAAGGGCCTCAGTCTAGGGCATTCCCACCAGACATGAGCCATTGAGCCCAAGAGCTGACACCCCCGAAAACACTTGGGGTCAGCTGTTGGGAACATTCTGGAGAGCTTGGCAGGGGTAAGATACCATCTTGTCAAAACCTTAACACTTCCTTCGATTATGGAAATGTTTTTAATACCTTTAAAGGCTCTGTTGAAGGAGCTTCTCCATTTAGAGGCTTCCCATTCAAAAGCTAGATCCTTTTTCCAGTCAAGCATATAGGGAGACTTTTGGGGGTGAAGGGCTAGTGACTGGTAGATGACGGAAATCCCTCCCCTCTGTTCCAAAGAGTGACCACACCATAGTTCATATGGCGTAAAGGCGGTATGTGAGGGAATATCTCCTCTCCAACGTTGGCAGAGGAAATGTCTTATTTGGTGGAGTCTGAAACGCTCAGAGTTCGGGATTTCCAGAAGCCTTACACCTTGCTCCAAGGAGATAGGACCCTCATTCGTGAAAAAATGTCCGATTCGGTACAGTCCCTTGTCCAACCACCAACGAAAAGCCTTAATATCCAACCCAGGGGGAAAATCAGGATTATTGAAGATGTGTGCTAAGGGAAGGCATCTTGAGATTAGGGCCAAATTTTTCCTAAGGTTATCCCATAAGTGAAATGATTGAGATAGAGATGGGGAGAGTATTGGGGGTCTCTGTTTGTGGGGAGTCCAGAGGAGAAAGTCCAGGGTATATGTGGGGACTGCCTGTCTCTCTATCTGAATCCAGTCTGGCTTCTCTGCCTTAGAGTAAACCGTGGATATTTGGGCCAGCCTAGCTGCTTGAAAGTACCAGAAGAGCTGAGGAGCCCCCATGCCACCCTGAGCTCTTGGCAGGAATAGAGTTTTTTGTTGAAATCTATGTCCTCTCCCCCCCCAGATGAATTTGGTGATCTTCTTTTGGAAATTGGATAGGTGTTCTTTGTTTATATTTATCGGAATGGCCCTGAAAAGGTATAGCAGTCTGGGCAAAAGTGTCATCTTTACTGCGTGAACTCTGCCCAGCCAAGAAATCTCACCCTTGGATCATGATCCCAGATCAGCCGCTAATTTACGGTACATTGGCGGAAAGTTTAAGGGGTACAATTGTTCCGTTCTAGCCGGAAGTTTAATTCCTAAATAATCTATCCATTGATCGTTCCATTTAAAGTCAAAGGAGCTTTGGAGTGCGGAAACCGTATCAGACTGCAGGGAGATATTTAAAGCTGATGATTTAGAATAATTTACCTTAAGGCCTGAGGTGCCAGAGAAGTCTTTCAATAGTTTGCATAAATTAGGGAGTGATGTGATAGGAGACGTTATGAAAAGGAGCATATCATCGGTGAAGAGCCCACACTTGTGAACTTGTTCCCCACAGGATACGCCGTGGATGTTAGGGTTTGATCTAATCGCTATCGCAAGGGTTTCTATGGCCATGGCGAAAATCAGAGGGGAGAGAGGGCATCCCTGTCTCGTCCCTCTCGCTATTTGAAGGGGTTTGGAGTATTGGCCCTGTAGTCGGATTATTGCTGCTGAAGGCCTTATGTAAATCTAACGACAACAGCATTCCTGCTTGTTTAGGGCCCCCCTCCCAATTTGATTGGAGAATGGAGACAATGTCCACCGCTCTCCTAATTTGATCTGGGCCCTGCCTCCCCGGGATAAAACCTACCTGATCTTTGTGTACGTACTGCTTGATAAAGGAGGCTAGTCGGTTGGCTAAGATTTTAGTGAGTATCTTGAGGTCGTTATTGATTAGGGAGATGGGCCTATAGTTCTCTACTTCTTCGTGGTTATTATTGAGTTTGGGGATAACTGTTATGAAAGCCGTGTTCAGGTGGGGATCCATTGGGGAGCCTGATTTCTTCGAATTGAAAAATTTTGCCATATGGGGGGCCAGTATATCCCCGAACTTTTTGTAGTAAGGGACTGACAAACCATCCGGCCCCGGGGCCGAACCTGTCTTAAGGTTTTTGATAACTTCCCTTATCTCATCTGAGGAAAAGGGTTTCTCCATAAGGTCTCTATGGTCCTTGGAAAGAGAAGGCAGTTTAATATTCGAGAGAAAGGAAGCGATCGAGATGTTGCTCGGTTTTTGTGTGGCTTTGTATAATCCTGAGTAAAATTCGTGGAAAGCTTTCATGATTTTGGATGGATTGGCCGTGGGAGGTTGACCCGCTATGCGCACTTTGGGGAAAGTACGAGATTGGTACTTGGGGGAGAGTTTCGCGGCAAGCATTGTCCCGACTCTGTCCTTGTGGCAGTAAAATTTTTCTCCGCTCCATCTAATGTGTTTTTCGGCTTTGGCCATTAAAGCTAAGTTGAGTTCCAATCTAATCGTGTCTAGTTTTTCATTAAGATCTTTAGACGGAGTTTTTTTGTGTTCGATTTTTAAAGCAATAAATTTCTGCTCAAGCCTATGAATATCGATCAGCCTCTCCTTTTTAACTTGAGTGGCTAATCTGATGAGTTCACCACGGACCGAGGCCTTGTGGGCTGCCCACAGTGTTTCGGGGGAGATGTTTCCCACATCATTTATCCGAAAATATTCCTTGATCGCGTCTGCTACTAATTTGGCTTTAACCGGATCCACCAGGAGAGACTCGTTCAATCTCCAATAAAAGCCCCCGCTACGTGACAGAACTTTTTTCAACGTCAGGAGGACCAGTGAGTGGTCCGACCAGACTATGTCTAAAATTTTAGCTTTAGAGGTGAGAGGGATGAGATTAGACTGAATCAGTATGTGGTCTATCCTTGCGTAGGTCTGGTGGGGAGAGGAGAAGTGTGTAAAGTCCCTGGCTGTGGGATTCAACTCCCTCCAAATATCTACTAACCCCTGGGAGTGAATCATTTTGGCTATTCTGGTGCTTAATTTTGTGGGGCGTGTTAGTCTTCCTTTGAGAGGGTTGTTTTTGTCTAGACCCTGGTCAAACGCTACATTTGAGTCCCCTCCCCAAATGACTTTTCCCTCCAGGAGGGGGTCGAGAGTTGCAAAGAGGTTCTGGAAGAAGGTTGCTTGACCCTTATTAGGGGCATAATAAGAGATTATGGAGTATAGTACTCTCTCCAGAGTGCCCTTTACAAGAATGAACCTGCCCTCTGGGTCTTTAAGATCAGAAATATGGTTAAATTTACTGTTTTTAGAGAAAAGTACTGCTACGCCCTTGGTTTTGTTTGGCGCGTTGGCCAGGAAAAAAAATGGGTAGTAGGCGTGTAGGAACTTGGGACTGTACCGAATCGGGAAATGCGTCTCCTGTAGGAGTACTACATCTAGTTTGAGGGATTTGTAATGGTCCAAAGCTACTCTTCTTTTCCTAGGAGAATTGAGCCCCTGAGCGTTGTGAGAGGCCACCCTGAGATCTAGACCCTTAGACACTAAATTAGCCATGGGAACAGGGGGGAGAGTGATCACCGGCCCAGCAGCCACTTACCTCGTGTTGGAGTGTAGTCATAGAGGACGTGAAGGGGAGCTGGTCCGTGCTATAATTGAGTGCGAGAGGAACCGGGGCATCCCCAGACCGCCAGCTAGAAGAGAAAAAGGTGGTGAGAAAAAGTGGAGGGAAGAAGGAGAGACAAGTAGACAAAAAAAAAACAACAACAACAATAATGACAAGGGCCCTCTAGGAGGACCCGCGGAGGGTAGCGGTGTGTCTGACCGCTTGAACTCCATTTTAAATCTTCCCTCGTCCGTAGTGGGCGAGGGAAGTCTCACTCCGCGGGAACACATTGGTTTCCCTTGAAGTGAGAGGAGGCGCAAGGGTACCACCCCGGACCCATACTTCAATGTAACTTTAACAACAAATTTGCATAACGTAGTATAAGATCTTCATCTCATTAAGTGTAATATTGTACTGCAATCGTAGAACTATATAAACATTCGCGAAGACTATAAAAATCAGGGGGAGCTATCAACACAAAATTAAATAAAGTAGAAAAAGAGTGGCCACCAGCTCTAAGCTACCTACAACCCTAAGCCTGGATCTGAAAAGAAAATTGGTTACTGAGTGCTATGAAGAACTGAAGTCTCAGTGTTCTAAATCTCAGATCGGATTGAAAAGAGATATCTCTCCCGCTTCTAAAAGGCAAAGGGAACTCTGGAGCTGTTCTCCGTAGGTGATTCACTTCGGAAAGCCTCAACAGCAGGCGGTGTCCATTCTGTAAAGGAGATGGAATGACCTGTAGCCGAAGCCCCGATTGGGCCGTGGGATTGGAAGGAAGAGCATTAGCTCAATCAAAGGAGGGGAGCAGTCCTGAACAGGAAAGACCGTGGAAGGTCTGGGTGTAAAAGAAGGGGACCTTCAATCCCCGTTATGGGGGTCTGCCATCCTTGCTCCTCTTGGAAGGGCCCTTGATCCAGAGAGGGGAGACTGGGCTGCCTGGAGGGGGGCGTTTGGATGAGCCCGAAGAGGACGAGGAGAGTTCCATGGGGGCTTCCTGGGAGATCAGCTTGAGGGAGAGGAAAAGTCTCTCACCTTCCGGGAGGTTGGAGAAAGCGTAGGTCTTGCCTTGTAAGGAAAACTTTACTGCAAAGGGGAATGTCCAGCGGTATTTGATGTCTCGTTCCGTCAAAACTGAGGAGGGGTTTGAGGGTGCGTCTTTTTTGTATGGTGGATTGAGCTAGGTCAGCAAAGACCTGAATTTGGTGACCCTGATGGTGGAGCTTGGGCTTCAGACGAGATTGTCTCATTACCTCCTGTTTGACCGTGTAGAAGTGCGGTTTTACTATTATGTCCCTTGGGGACCCGTCCTTCCTCAGAGGTCCCAGGGCTCTGTGCGCCCTATCCAGCTCTAGCCTATGCTGCGGGATGTTGGGAATAAGTTCTGAGATAAAGTCCTGCACCGTGAGGGGGATATCCGTAAAAGACTCAGGGAGGCCTCTTATTCTGAAGTTATACCTCCTGGACCTGTTCTCGAGTTCATCAATTCTTGATAGGGCCGTTTTTAGCTGTTCTTGGACTGATTGGAGGTGTGCAGCATTCTGGTTGGTTCTGGCGACCGTATGGTCAATTTTGTCTTCCATAGCCTCCATCCTAGAACCCAGGTTAGAGAGGTCCAATTTGATTGCATTAGTGATCTGGGAAGCTGTATTGGCCAGGCCCTTTTCTAAAAGAGCAGATAATTTGGAGAAGAGATCTTTCTGGATAGCAGAGATATCCTTAAATGAGTATCCAGGTGGGGTGCCTGCAGATGAGTGGAGATGAGGGGATATGCCTGAGGGAGAAGCGCCATCTTCCCCCTGCTCACCGCTGGGTGTCTCTCTGTGGGCTCCTTGTGAGGCTTGGTGCTGGTACATGCCCTGATGCGCAGTATGAAGCGTGTTGGGGCCTCCCTGAGCTGCCTGGGCATAGGTCAGGGTCGGGGGGGTGAGTATGGGACGTTGCTCCGTCCCCTTGTACTGTGTGGCTGGGTGAGGCCTAGCTGTGTCCCCGTCGGTGGCCATCTTGGTGCACCCGTCCGCCGCCACCGCTGCGAATTGCGGGCCCAAATCTCGGCGCACTTGTGCGCCTGCCATCTCACCGTGTTCCCCCGCTGTTCCGCAAGCTGGGGGAGTGCTTGTGTGGGTCCTCCGCCTGCTAAGACCGGGGTTATGCCGCTCGTCGGTCCGGGGTGGTGCGGAGCTCCGGGCTTAGGCAGCCATCACGGAGCTCTCGCGCATGCGCACTCCCCCTCCAGAAATTTTATGCCCTCTTTGATATATTCTGGGTTAACTCGTTTTTTTGGGATTAAATTCTCAATATCATTTAACACCAAGCTTTCAAAGACTTCTATAAAATGATTACTCGGATTTTGGGGGTTGAAAATAGACCTATTCTTCAAGCTCGTATCTACTCTCCCTGCTGGTACAGTAGCTTTAATTGAGGACTCAACCGGATGGCTTAAAAAATACTTTTTCATATTCATAGATCTGATGAATTTGTGTGTGTCTATATAGACCTTAAACTTATTCATCTCCTTTTGTGGTGCACACTTTAAGCCTAAATTGAGTATGTTGAGCTCCTTATGATTGAGCTCAATCCCACTCAAATTGTATATACCTGCATTTAAGCGTCTCTTGGTCGTTTTTTTGGATTGTTTGTATTTTCCTGCCCTGCAACCCCTTCTCCTCTTTGGAAGGGGATGGGCCCTCTGTTGTATAGACGGGGGGCATATTTCTTCCTCCCCCCTGAGTATTTCCAGGTGTATTTCTGTCCGGGTGTCCCTCCCCTGTTGTCCTAAAAAAGGAGAGTTGTACGGGTATTGTGCCCAATAATCCTCATCCTCTAACGATGCATATCTATTGTACAAAGGGATCTCATTCCCTCTTTCAGGAAAATGGTTAGATGGAGGGTACTGTTGCCACTGCCTATATCCATGTGGAGGGCCATAGCCTTGTGGCAAATTACCCCTTTGAGATCTAGGTGATTGATAATTCCTATAGTTGTTATAACCAACCGGTGGATATCCGCCTCTACCCCGTGTTGGTGGTCTAGGAGCATAGTGCTGGTCTTCCACATACTGGATTTCTCCACTATTTGGGTTAGCCTCATCTCGTTTTGGCCCCAGCCCTCCTTTCCTTTTATTATCTGCTTTTCTATTGTCAGGTTTGGGATTGTCAGTGGCCTGTTCCATGTTTTCTTTATTTGTGGGGTCACCATTAGATGATAGAACGGTAGACTGTCACACATAAATATTATTAGTTCTGAAATCATTAGAGTCTCTATTACATTTTTTTACTTTTTTCTTTTGTGTTTCCCGATCAATTTTCTCTATTTTTTTCTTTATATTAGTGTTAAATTTCTTCATCTGATTAGTTTCCTTAATTGGCTCCAATTTCTCCTGTATATTCTTAATTTTCTCATTAAGCATACTCAATTTAATCTGTTTTCTTTTTAATACTAGTTCCTGTAATTCTCTACCCACCTTATTAAAAAATTCCAACCACTCATTCATATATTTTTTTTTTATCATTAAGACCATGCTGTGGGGGAACATCCCACCTCAGGCTTCTAAAAATCAGGTTCTGTTTTTGGTAGTGCTCAAAAGTAAAAACATCCCTCCATGTTTTAATTTGTTTCTCAAGGAGGTTATCCAAAGTTTTTAACATCCCTGAGAAATCCTCCTCACAATCAGTCATTATCTGATTGGTTGAAAAAATACATTCTGGGTCCATTTGTCTATTTGACAAAAAACTGAAGGGATCCATGGCTGCTCGTGGTTACAAAAAATTAAACAGCTATACAGTACTATAGTGTAAAAATAATTGCCGCCCCTTTCTACAGCACCACCGCGCCAAAGAAATAATAACCATATAAATAATTCTAGTGAATAAATGAAGCTGCCGCTTTAAAAATAATATCAAATAATATCAAAAGTGCCTAAATATGACCCTATATAACACCCAGTGAGTTAAACAGTGACTAGATCAAAAAATGTCCATAGAAAATGTGTATGAAAATATGTCCATAAAATTGTATATAAATTAATATATTCAGAAATAACACAAAAGTGTCCTCTTGTTGTCTTTCCACCACACCTTAGTGTTAAGTGCTCCCACTCCCTTAGGAAATGCACTCACCGACTCCACATACCCACACTTTCGTGCAAGGCTCACAAGCTTTTGTACCACACAGATAGGGTAAGATCCTCAACTCGATCTCCAACAATGTGTACAGGAAGCGCTCCACATGAAAAATAATAAGTGCTCCAATAGTACTGTAAACCAGTAATACTGTAAACCAGTAAAACTCCTTTATTAAACACTACCACTCTCCAAGTGTTCACTTATAATGGGATTATAATGGGATTGAGGTATCTGTGTGTATTTCCCTCGTATGATGAATGAATTGCGGCCACGGGGACACGAGATGTGTGCAGGCGCGGCACTAGGTTCTCTTTGACTTAATGGATGGGAGGGTATATAAGTGTTGATTGTCAGTCTATACAGCCAATCCCATGAATAAGTCATTGTATGACGAAACATGTTGGGGGCGTGGCTGTGACGTAGGACGTAGAACGTTGTAAGCCATACGAAATAGCGGAGATCGATCTGGCCACGAGATACCGAGGAGGGGGTGAGATTTAAGGCTGACGCCTGCACACGCCTGCACACCTCAGGTCCGCCGTGACTGCACTACTTTATTGTGTGATCCAACTGCTGTGATGCTGTGATTTGAAGTTGCACCGATTTTTTGCTGTTTTAAAGTTTGACAATGTGAGGGAACACTTGGAGAGTGGTAGTGTTTAATAAAGGAGTTTTACTGGTTTACACTATTGGAGCACTTATTATTTTTCATGTGGAGCGCTTCCTGTACACATTGTTGGAGATCTAGTTGAGGATCTTACCCTATATGTGTGATACAAAAGCTTGTGAGCCTTGCACGAAAGTGTGGGCATGTGGAGTCGGTGAGTGCGTTTCCTAAGGGAGTGGGAGCACTTAACACTGATGGTATGGTGAAAAGACAACAAGAGGACACTTCTGTGTTATTTCCGAATATATTCATTTATATACAATTTTATGGACATATTTTCATACACATTTTCTATGGACATTTTTTGATCTAGTCACTGTTTAAGTCACTGGGTGTTATATATGTTTAAACACATATAATTTGCAATATTTAGTGTTTAATGCACTTGTTATATATGATTACATTGTATGTACTTATTCACATTAGCGCCACTAGTGGTCTTCTTTATGTTCTATATGCTGCAGCGTTTAAACATTCAGAAGGGTCATATTTAGGCACTTTTTGATATTATTTTTAAAGTGGCAGCTTCATTTATTCACTAGAATTATTTATATGGTTATTATTTCTTTGGCACGGTGGTGGTATCTGTAGTAAGGGGCGGCAATTATTTTTACACTATAGTGCCGTATAGCTGTATAATTAATTTTACCCTCTAGAAATGTATCGTTAAATTCTATTGACAAGTGTCTGTTTGGAGTTTACTAGTTTGTCAAAACTCCTCATACCAATATGAACATCACATATAGCGTGTACCGCCATCATCGCTGGGGCACTAGAGCTCGTTGGAGACTCAGAGTAGACCCAACAATGTGTCCTGTTCGCTTTCTTAGATAGTTGAAAAATACACTTTAAAAATATAAATAAACAAAGATACTCCTCATCCTTTGGTGTAGTTGAGCAGCTTCTTGCAGTGGCTGGCGTGGATCCAGTTGTCTCGTCCCTCAAGCTTCTTTACAATGACCCAGTCACCTGGTTGGAAAGAATGTAAACCGGTTATTGTGTCAGGGTCCAGGAGGGACTCATGAGCCCTGTGGTGGACCTTTTGAAGTTCATGTTATAGTGACTGCACCGACCCCATCAGCTGAGAATGTAGACCGCTGCTGAAAAAAGTACAACGTTTTTGGTTGACCTCCAAACAAACCTAACTCAATGACTCTGGTCACTGCATAACCTGTGTGTGGCTTACCATCTGGGGTGTAATACCTGGAACCATTGATAAAAAGGTTCATAGCATCTGGGATGGGAGCCTACTTCACCAGACTGCTGTTTTCTGATTCAAATTCCATCAAAGAAAAACAGTTGTCCTACTAGGTCACAAACTTGGCTAGAATTAGAGCGGTTAGTATTATTGGTTTGAAAATTGTAATTCTCACCACTATCACCCCCCCCCCCCCCCCCTTTTCTTCCTCATTACAAACTGGAGGAAGACACGCAGGGTTTAGAATGGTGCAGAAATAAAAAACATTGAAACAGTGAAATAGCCTATGATACGTTTACCTTCTTAGGCGTGTGTATGTATGCATGTGTACAGCTATCTATGTACACCTGCTATCTATGTACACAAACTTTCAGAAACTCCTTGGACCTGAAAAGATACTTATAAACAAAAGTTATTACTCTATCCTTCATATTTAACCTGCAAAGAATGGTAAACAATACAACATTCTTGTTCATTGATAAATTGTCACTGACATTCCTCAAAACCGACAATAACTAAATCCTCTGTAACCCTTACTTTCACATTCCTACAAAAATACAACATGCGCGACACGTAAGAGGGCTGTAGGTTCAAACATATTCTTGTTACTACATACAAACAATGAGAAGACTAAAACATGAGACAAACATTTAGATACAAATGAGTGGGAGATATTTCACAGTTCCCAAAACAAAAATGAAAAAACAAAACAACTAGATGGAATGCTACCTTTACTCTTTTAGCGATAAAAAAAAATACAATAGGAAAAACACGAGAGCAGCTCAACATCTTTGCATGGACCAGCCACACAAAGTTCAAAAACAGGCATGAGAGTTTTTAATCACACAAATGTGTATTACACATCCATCAACTCACTCATCATTACAGATTTCTGAAGCCACAACTGAACTACTTCCAAGGTATTTTTATTCTGGGGTCTCGTACCTACAGGCATCAAAAGTACCTTCCAAAGGAATACACCTTACTGTACCCTCTGACCATATCTGCCATTCTTTAAGGAGTCTAATGGCCTTCTCCCCAAAACTAGACTTCATGTACTGTGCAACCGTCTGTGGGAAGCCTTGCATCTCTTCCCTTCCACGGATTGCTTATTACCCATGGCGATTCAAACCAGCTTATCGTCTTACCCCTGCGTCCAGGGAAACCATTGCACCCATTTAGGAGAGCATCGCTCGTTGCCTTCTTTTATGGTGGATCGACGGACTACAACCACTATATCTGGTCCAGTCCCCCAACTAGAAACTCTAACTGAGGCGTCAACTCTATGGCTTGTTGTCCCAACACTTTTGGCACAGAACTACAGAGTACCACTCTTTTAACAACCAACTATTAACTATGCCAAATGATTCGTCAACAACCACAGCTCACCCCCCCAATTTTGTCTCTACCCCTCACAGTGTATGCATATACAAGTGCATTGCGATGTGCGACCGTACACTGCTTCGCCAGACTAAACTGCACAGAACACTTAAGCCCGTTTTCTCTACAGGACAATGTGGCTTTTTTCTGTACCTAGATATTACAAAAATAACATGGACGCCTCCTGTTTGCTCTCTACTCAAAACTGTGTTACAGTATAAAATTTAGAAAAAACAACTGGAATTAAATTTAAAAATCAAACATAGTTCCAAACACGAGGCAAAAGACCCCAAGTTCCTTCCACCAACTTCCTGTTGCACACCTGCAAAGAACTTCCTGTTGTATATCACATGTTGTAAAGAACTTCCTGTCTCCTCGGCTTTAAAAACCCATCTAACTGGTTTATTTAAATATCAATGAACAGGAAGAGGGAGGGGGAGGGGAAGCCTAGTTTCATATTATGTCTATCCAGACATTAAAAAATCATATATGTGTCCAGGAAAGGGTGGAATAAACCCCCATATTGCAAATGGGAGGGAATCCCCCTTGACTCACATATCCCCTGGGCGGTCAAACCACAAATTTTGAGACCGAAATACCACACAACAGCGCAACCAAAGCCAAAAACTGAAACTCCAGCAAAAAGATGGCTCAAGGAGGTCAACCAAAGCCTTTCTTTTCTACTGCAGGCTATACAATACAAACCTTAGCTAAAGAGAAAAAACCCAAAACATTAAAAATAACACACACCGCTAAAAGTACAAAAACTCAGTTAAAGCTAGTAAATTCAGCGCAAAGTAGAAACCCCACTCAAACCCAAAACTCAATAGAAAAAAAACGCAACAATTTCATTGAAAAGCATGTAAAAAGTACAAAAACAGCCAAACCTGAAAAGATTGAACTCACTTAAAAGGAAATGGTACCCAGAGACAAGATGGCATCTCAGACAGCATGGCTACACACACACACACAGTAATTGGAGCAGCTTCCACTCTGGGATGACCCACAGGCCAAACAGCACAAAATCCTTAAACTGCGCCTCTACAAACCAAAATCACATTTTTAAACCTGGCCCAAAGGCAGAGCCATTCCACCCATAACACAAAACACAGCAAACACAAAATCGTATTTGCAACAAAAGGACCACATGGCAGACAGCAAAATGGCCGATGACAAAAGGACCACATTAAAACACCAATACATGAAATGCAGTTGCTGATCCCGCCAAAACCAAGATTTCTTCACTAGAAACATAAACTTCTCCCCACAAAATTACACATTTGAGACACCACATGAACACTTACAAACATTTTAGGCTTTATACTAGTAGGGACCTATAGCATAGAATGACACTTCAAAAGAGTCTAATAGGGCTGCACACCCCAAAACAAATGTTTGCAAAAAAGAGAAAGTAGAAGTTCCCCGTGGGGTTTTTTAGCAGCAATTGTAAGTCAAAAAAAGGATTTATGTTAAAAATGATTTTATTGACAAAAAACTCTGGACATGTATTATACAAAGCAAAACAAAACAAAAGTTTAAAAACATGAGCTCCGGTTTACATAATGTGAGTGGATTGGGTATCAAATCAGACAATGAATTAGTATCATAAAAGAATTGTTATAAGAGGTATACATACATCGATGCTACCTATAACATTGATTGTAATTATGCTGTCCGATGTTGGAGAAAACCCCAATGCATTTCAACCTTATTGGGTCATGGTCTTCCTCAGGGGGTTCTTATAATTCTACAATAACATCAGAAAAAAGATCAAAATTTTAATATTGTTAAATATGACTTCTACACAAAATGGTCAGAAGCAATCTCTTATTATTTACCCTCTATACCATATGCACTCGTTTTATCCGGAGACTTCTTTAAAAGCAAAACGGAAGACAAAAAAGTTCCCACACTTGTGATTCTGGGTTTCGCTGAGACGTCGTCCCTACCTGCACCCCAAAAGGAAGGCAAGACCCTTATAAATTAGAGTGCTGTAAAATACATATAGTCCATCAACAAATGTAGGAGGACTATAAAAGATACTTGAGTGCTACAAAAGTGTAAAAGAAACCACAAAAATCAATACCTGATCTCTATATTTAAAATAGTTGGACAAATGTGACATCCAGAAAGAGATGCATAATGTCTAATCGCCAAAATCAAAAAGACATATGCATGAAAGCCCTGAATGAAAAAGAAATCATCATATAAGTGACAAAAGTTTTGCAGATAAGTTTGTAATACTACAACTTCGCCTCCTATTGTTGCATGTCCTTACTCCATGGCTTTGTGTGTTGTCATGCTCATATCAGGGATCAACTGAGTAATCCCAGCAGGGAACATCTCTAAATATGCTCCCTGAGTGGATAAGTGATTGCTGACAGGTGCTCAGGATAATCTCCCGACCCTCCCCCAGAGGGAGGGGGCCGTTGGGAAGCTAGATGCGTCCCTGCTGTGGCCCCCTCGGCGTTCCGGTAAGCAACTTGCTCCGAACGCCTCCGACATAAGCACCGTGACTGGAGACAAGCCGCGCGCATGCGCGGAGAAGGCACCCCCGGCCAGAATTGGGAGACCACTCCGCGCACGCGCGTGGCCCGAACTCCACGTCCGAAGGTGAACACGGGATGCTGCCGGCAGGGTAAAGAGCTCCACCTGGTGGTAAATGTTGAAACCACGGGTGTTGCTTAGTAGGGGAGATGCTGAAATTTCCATCTCCCCACCCCGCTGGGAAGCCGCCGGATCGAGAATTGACATCCCCAGGTGCAAGGGGAGGACAGAGACAGCAATCCAGTATTTAGGGGAGAGAAAGCAAAAGAACAAAAATCATAAACAGAATCAGGTATTTCAGCTTATCATTGATTATGATATTGCAATGTCCAGAGATCAGACTAGATAATACAGTTTATTATTTATTATATTTTACAATGAGCAAAGGAAGAAGAAGGGGGTACACTATGAAAACTAAAACTTAAAGCAATACCGATCTTATAGAATGCATATAAAAATTTCCCAAAGCTTTTCTCGAAGGAGAGACTGCCAGGAGGGATAAGTAGATGGATGTTTATAGGGAGGCAGTGAGAGACATTAGGATATTACAGTAATATATCATCATGTAAATATATTCATATTACAAATACACATTAGTATACATCTATGTTGTGATACCAAGAAGGGACTAGGTTCACATATGCATAGGTAGAAGAAAAAACTTAACAATGTCACATGAAAAAAAAAAGGAAAAACATAGATGTCGCGGACTGCTTCATTTGGAGAGAAAGAGATATATTATCTCGTGCCTTTTCTATCTTCCTCCCCATTTCCTCCACAATATCCTCCTAGCTAGTCTTCCCAGAGTTAAAGCCCTTCAGAAAAGGGGTATATGAGATAGACTCATTAAGGCCTGGATATGTAGTGGCCACGAGTCTATATATCCATTTTTGCTTATTTTGTAAGAGCTTTTTGTTCCAGTCACCGCCTCTTCCCGGAATATGAATCCTGTCTAAGGCGGCGAATCTAAACATCTAAACATATCTATAGCATAGAAATAGGCAACATCTACCTCCTCCTAGGAGGACACGTGGTTATTCAACACAACTACAGGATGCCCAAAGTTGCCTTCACCGCCTTAGACAGGATTCATATTCCGGGAAGATGCGGCGACTTGAAAAAAAATCTCTTACAAATTGAGCTAAAATGGATATATAGACTCGGGGCCACTACATATCCAGGCCTTAATGAGTCTATCTCATATACCCCTTTTCTGAAGGGCTTTTACTCGGGGAAGACTAGCTAGGAGGATATTGTGGAGGAAATGGGGAGGAAGATGGAAAAGGCACGAGGTAATATATCTCTTTCTCTCCAAATGAAGCAGTCAGCGACATCTATGTTTTTCCTTTTTTTTCTCATGTGACATTGTTAAGTTTTTTCTTCTATCTATGCATTTGTGAACCTAGTCCCTTCTTGGTATCACAACATAGATGTATACTCACCTGTATTTGTGATATGAATATATTTACATGATGATATATTACTGCAATATCCTAATGTCTCTCACTACCTCCCTATAAACATCCATCTACTTATCCCTCCTGGCAGTCTCCCCTTCGAGAAAAGCTTTGGGAAATTTTTATATGCATTCTATAAGATCGGTATTGCTTTAAGTTTTAGTTTTCATAGTGTACCCCCTTCTTCTTCCTTTGCTCATTGTAAAATATAATAAATGAACTGTATTATCTAGTCTGATCTCTGGACATTGCAATATATTAATCAATGATAAGCTGAAATACCTGATTCTGTTTATGATTTTTGTTCTTTTTCTTTTTTCCCCTAGATACTGGACTGCTGTCTCTGTCCTCCCCTTGCACCTGGGGATGTCAATTTTCGATCCGGCGGCTTTCAGCATCTCCCCTACTAAGCAACACCCATGGTTTCAACATCTACCACCAGGTGGAGCTCTTTACCCTGCCGGCGGCGTCCCGTGTTCACCTTCGGACGTGGAGTTCAAGCCGCTCGCGTGCGTGGAGTGGTCTTCCAATTCTGGCCGGGGGTGCCTTCTCCGCGCATGCACGCGGCTCGTCTCCAGTCACGGTGCTTACGTCGGAGGCGTCCGGAGCAAGTTGCTTACCGGAACGCCGAGGGGGCCACAGCAGGGACGCATCTAGTTTCCCAATGGCCCCTCCCTCTGGGGGAGGGTCGGGAGATTATCCTGAGCACCTGTCAGCAATCACTCATCCACTCAGGGAGCATATTTAGAGATTTAGATCAGTTGATCCCTGATATGAGCATGACAACACACAAAGCCATGGGGTAAGGACATGAAACAATAGGAGGAGAAGTTGCACTATTACAAACTTATTTACAAAACTTCTGTCACTTATATGATGATTTCTTTTTCATTCAGGGCTTTCATGCATATGTCTTTTTGATTTTGGCGATTAGACATTATGCATCTCTTTCTGGATGTCACATTTGTCCAACTATTTTAAATATAGAGACCAGGTATTGATTTTTGTGGTTTCTTTTACACTTTTGTAGCACTCAAGTATCTTTTATAGTCCTCCTACATTTGTTGATGGACTATATGTATTTTACAGCACTCTAATTTATAAGGGTCTTGCCTTCCTTTTGGGGTGCAGGTAGGGACGACGTCTCAGCGAAACCCAGAATCACAGGTGTGGGAACTTTTTTGTCTTCCGTTTTGCTTTTAAAGAAGTCTCCGGATAAAATGAGTGCATATGGTATAGAGGGTAAATAATAAGAGATTGCTTCTGACCATTTTGTGTAGAAGTCATATTTAACAATATTAAAATTTTGATCTTTTTTCTGATGTTATTGTAGAATTATAAGAACCCCCTGAGGAAGACCATGACCCAATAAGGTTGAAATGCATTGGGGTTTTCTCCAACATCGGACAGCATAATTACAATCAATGTTATAGGTAGCATCGATGTATGTATACCTCTTATAACAATTCTTTTATGATACTAATTCATTGTCTGATTTGATACCCAATCCACTCACATTATGTAAACCGGAGCTCATGTTTTTAAACTTTTGTTTTGTTTTGCTTTGTATGATACATGTCCAGAGTATTTTGTCAATAAAATCATTTTTTAACATAAATCCTTTTTTTGACTTACAATTGCTGCTAAAAAACCCACGGGGAACTTCTACTTTCTCTTTTTTACTACTAGGGACCTTGGCCAACCAAACAACACAGGGTCTCCAATCAAACAACAACGTTACATAAAACACAATCTAACGCGGCTCAAACATACACTCTTGTTCCCAAATAAAGTTCCTCTTCCATAGGAACAAGACATTTCAGACCCACAGTGATGCTTGCATGCATGATCTTTTCATCTCAAAACAAAAAGAGCTCCCCCCATGCTATTGTCCACGGGGAGTAGCCAACAGTCCCCATTGTAAATGATGGAACAGCCATGCCTGGCCACCTTCCTCCACTAAACCAAAACAAACTGCTCAGTCACACACACATTCCAGGTTGCATTAAATGGGTCCCATAGCAGAGGCAAATAATCTCAATCAATACTGACAAATCATACACAACATACAGTTACTTACACATAAACTACAATTAAAATCCCGGCATTATACCAAAAGATGAAAAATTAGTTCTTTTGCAAAGCAGAACCTACCTAAAGCATTGGACAGAGAAAACGTACCCCTTTGTCTCAGGACAACAAACTTTGATGTCCTGGACTGGGATCCGTTCTCCCCCCTTTCTTGCCGTGTGAAGGAGGTTCTGTTCTCTCCATAAGGTCTTGGCCCGCGATCTGTGGTGGGGATTTCTTATACATAATCAATCTCACCTACACTAATAGGTGCCCTTTCAGTCTAATGGTATAATGCATCTTTAATCAACCCATGTCTCCCGCTTTTCCCCAGTAAACAGACATAATCACCATCTTAGCTCCATCGTTCTGTTATCTGCCCTGCTGGGCAGAGGCTCTTGGCTTTTATTCACACACACCGAGGACGTCACAAACAGGAAGTCACAAACAGGAAGTCCTGGCCCCAACAGTCAATCGCTTCCTCCACAGGATATGACCTCACAGGATATGAATGTCAGCACAGGAAATCTTTCCAACAAGGTGAGTTTATACAACAACCAATGAATAATGACTAGGGGAGTCTCATGGGCATGTCTGGGCGGGGGCAGCGTGTACAATCTCCAGCCCCCTGTCTCTGTAAGCTATCTTCAGCATGATCACAAGAAGCCTGAGATCATAAACGCCTCCCCCGACCACAACGATTCAAAGACTCACGTTTTTACAGTTTTCTGTGAATCCTTATTCTGTGTTGTTCAGAGAACAATGCATACCCGGACTATACTATCGTTCCTGTTGATGGGAGATTATCTGCATCTTGCTGCAAATTTTTTTTTATGTAATCTTTATTTTGAAAATATTTTCGTATAACAACAAACCAATGGACATAAAACAAAGCATATAGGTAGAAAAGACACCACATAAAGAGCCCTTCTCTGGGTACATATACTCATCAGGAGAGTTACTCAGAGATACACACACTTGGGGGATCGTATCCGGGGGAATGATTATCATCATATTACCACCACATCATATGAATTCAAACAACTATGGATCTCCCCTACCGTTCCCTTCTGGTATATTGTTGAGACCCTCAACCAAAAATAAAGATCAGGCAGCGACCCAAGGTACCAGGGCCGAAAGAAAAACAAAGGTATCAAACACATATGGAAATCAGAATAAAAATGACAATAAAAAAATATAAATAAAAATAAAAGTAAAAAGGGTGTAACACCTGCTAGCATGCCCCCATCAATCGGGGGGGGGGGGGGGCACAGCCTGCGAGGGTCCTGGGGCGGACAGCCAAGCCAGATTGGCATCGTTTATCCAAGTAGCCCATATTGAGTAAAACTTCTCATATCTGTCTACATTTCGCCATCCACTCCTCTGCAGCCATGATATTATTAACTAAGGCTATCCGTACGGTGCGTGTAGGGACCCGTGGCTTCTTCCAGTGTATTGGGATTAGCCTCCGAGCCGCATTGAGCAGATGGGGCAGTATCGATTTGCAGTACTGGTTGAGAGGAGTGGTGGGGAAGTGCAGTAGGGATTCCAGCGGGGAATTTGGGAGATCCAGATCCAAAATGATCTTGATCTGTGCATGAATATCCAGCCAATAGGGCCTTAGCCTGGGGCATTCCCACCAGATGTGAAGGAATGAGCCTGTAAGGCCACATTCTCTCAAGCATGTGGCAGAGAGAGATGGGTAAATCTTGGCAAGTTTGGAAGGGACTCTATACCACCTGGTCAGAACCTTATAACTATTCTCCTGCATTTTCGTATCTACTGTGTTCGAATGTGTGAGGCGATAAAGATGGTCCAACTGAGGCTTGGTAAAGACGTGCTGAAGGTCACTCTCCCATGCTCCAATGAACCCCGGCTTCCCTTCGTTATGCAGGGATTGCAGCAAGTTGTATAACACCGATATGGCATGAGGGATAGCAGAGGTTGACATACATAGGCGTTCAAAAGGGAATGCCAGGGTGGGGGATCGAGCCCTCTGAGGTAGGCTATTAATAAAGTGCTGGAGCTGTCTGTAGCGCAACTCATCCATTGGGAAGGGGCCGTATTGTTCCCTCATTGTGGCCAGCGGCAACAGGCCTTGGTCCTGGATAAATCTACCACATCTGGACTCTGCATCGGCCGCCCAGGTCCGAAAGAAGGATGGATGTTCCCCTGGAGTTTACCAGGGGAAGCCACCTAGGGGCGCCAGAGGGGAAGTCGAGGGTGCAAGCTTTCCCCTCCTATTCAAGGTGTCCCAGGTCGCCAGAGCATGGGAGGCCATGAGAGAGACCAGCATTGAGAGACCCCTACTCTCCCAGGGAACTCATGGGGCATGTGACAGGTTCCGGCTAGCCAAGAATTTGTCAAGTGGCACCCAGAGTTTGAAAGGGACACTATGATACCAGTCCATAATGCCCTGTAGAGCTATAGCCTTGTAATATCTGCGAACCACTGAGACCCCCATACCCCCTTTGCTTTAGGGTGCTGTATTGTGCGGAGGGCCAGTTGGGCACATTTCCCACTCCATATATATTGTAGGCTGTTGAGGGTTGAGAAGAAAGTCCTGGGCAAAGTGATAGGCACCATATGTAGGAAAAACAATACGGGGCAGCACATTCATCTGGAGAACACTGACTCGGCCCATCCACGAAAAAGTGGACCAGTCCCAGTTTTTTAAGTCCACTCTGATAGTGAAAAGTAATGACACGTAATTACACATGTAAAGCTGGGAACAACTCGCGAGCAAGTAAACCCCCAGATATTTCAGGCAGGTTTGACACCAGGTAAATGAAAAGGCAGTCTGCAGCTGTGTACGTAAACCCGAGGGGTCATTCAGTGACAAGATCTCTGACTTGTAGTTTATTTTAAAATTGGACAATAAGTTGAATTCTCTCAACCCTGCCATGATGTTAGGCAGCGATATCAGGGGTTCAGAGACATAGAATAGGATATCCTCTGCATAGGCGGATAGCTTGTGTTCAGTTGGACCTACCGTGAAGCCCTTGATATCTTTATTAAGGCGGATCTTATTAAGCATCGGTTCGAGGGTTAGGGCAGAAATAAGAGGAGATAAAGGGCATCCTTGGCGCATCCCATTACTAATCGGGAAAGCGTCTGACAGTAGCCCATTCACTTTGGTGGTTGGGGAACTATAGAGGGAGGATATCCATGCTAGCATGTTAGGGCCCAGGCCAAGCCTGGTCAGCACCGTTCTCATGTAGGTCCAGTCCACCCTGTCAAATGTCTTCTCGGCATCAGTGGAAAGCAGGAGACAGGGGTGTGTCATTGCCCGAGATTCAACCCAGTGAATCAGTTGGAGCGCTCTATTAGAATTGTCCCTAGCCTCCCCTCCCATTATGAACCCCGTTTGGTCAGGATGTATGACCGTGGGAAGAATCGGTTTAAGTCTGTTGGCCAAAATTTTTGCCAAAATTTTAATGTCGGTGTTTAAAAGTGACATAGGCCTATAGTTCCCTGGCATGGTGTGGTCTTTCCCCTCCTTTGGGAGGACTGTGATATGCACCATCAACGCCTCACTGGGCATTGCTGTGCCGGAGGCAAAAGCTGTAAAGTAAGCACACATGGGACTAGAAAGCACCTTGGAGTATGTACTATAGTAAGCATTTGTGTAGCCGTCGGGGCCAGGGCTCTTCCCTTTAGGAAGGTCTTTAATAACCGCCTCAGTTTCCGATAGGGATATGGGGACATCCAGCTGCTCACCAATTGAGGCCTCCAGCTGCGGGGATTGGGCCTCTGTGAGGTATTGTAGGATACGGTCAACACGTTGGGGTTCCGCGGAGCCAGGTAAGGTATCTGGTAGATGGTACATCTGAGCATAGTAATCCCTGAAATTATTAGCTATTTTCGAGGAGTGAACGACCGATACTCCTGTTGTTGAAGTGAGCTTATGTACATGTCCCGAGTCACGTTGGTGTTTAAGGACTCTTGCTAGCAGCCTCCCACATTTGTTACCAAATTCATAGAATTTTGTGTGCCACATGGCATATTCGGGCCCTGATTTTAATGTCCAGTAATGCGGCCAGTTCCTGTGGAAGGGATTGCAGTTCTGACGCCACTGCAGGTGTGACGCGGCATTTGTGGATGAGTTCCGCTGCACGTATTTTAGCTAATAGGGTCTGCAGTTCCCCCTCCCTTGCCTTCTTCAATCTCGCCTCCTGGGATATCAGCTCCCCTCGAGCCACTGCTTTATGTCCCTCCCACACTGAGCCAATGCCAACCTCGCCCGGCTTATTCTCCGCAAAATACAGGGAGATGGTGTCAGACACCTGTTTTTGAGCTACCGCGTCATCCAGGATGCCTTCATTCAGGCGCCAGTTCCATGTCCGTGCCTTCATGCCTCCATAGACGGTACGCAGGGAGATGGAAACTGGAGCATGATCTGAAATAATGATGGAGCCGATGGAAGCGCCAGCTAGGGAGTCAAGGGAGTACTGGTCCATCACCAAGAGGTCTATATGGGTATAGACATTGTGTGTGGCGGAAAAATAGCTGTAGTCTCTGCCTGGGTGGAGTAGTCTCCAGCAGTCGACCAGGTGGTGCGCCTGCAGGGATATCTGAAAATGTTTCAGAAAGGCAAATGAGTGGGTTGAGCGGCCTGAGGATGTGTCCAGTTGTGGGTCAGGGCTAACATTGAAATCACCCCCTAGGATGAGCTGTCCTTCCCTGAATGAGGACTGAGACTCCAGGACAGAATCAAGAAGGTAAGCTGTTTGCTATTTGGGGTATACACAGCTGTAAACATAAACCTACAGTTATAAATGGTGCCCTTAACAAACACCAAACCGGCCATCAGGGTCAATTAGTTGGTCCGCCAGAACAAAGGGACAGTGTTTGTGGACCGCTATGGTAACCCCCCCAGATTTGGTACGAGGGGAGTTGCTGAGGTACCATGATTTGTACAAATGCATGGGGAGGTGGGGGACCAAGTCAGTGCGGAAGTGCGTTTCCTGCAAAAAAAATGATGTATGCCCCACTGCGTTTCATCTCAAGCCACAACTTACTGAATTTTGATGGAGATTCCAGGCCACGCACGTTGTATGACACGACTTTCAAGGCTGCCATGGTGAAAGGTCACAAGGTGGAGCCACAGGGCTGTTAGCAGGGGGGTGATGGGACCCATAGCACGTCCAGTCCAGCAGCAAGGAGCATAAAGAGCAGATCAAGCATGAGCAAGAGCCTAAAAAACAAACCACAGTTATTGCAGGTGAAAGAAACTTAGGAAACACAGTGAACCATAAAACAGACAAAAACAAAGGGCCCAAAGGACACAACAAAGTGCAGCTTCGCCACTAGTTGGGAGCCTCCACCCCCCCTCAAGACGAGGAGACAGTGGGGGCCAGCGAGCAGCGCCATTTCCCAAAAAGGGAACATAACTCCAAGGAGTTGACCTACTGGGAGAAAGTGGTAAGGCATGGGGAGCGAGCCTGCTTGAGGACCTGCTGCCTGCGGTGGCTCGATTGCCATGGTTCAGGGTGGGTGGGGAGAGGTATCTCTGGCAATGCCCTCCAGTCTGGAATGTCCACCTGAGACAGTCCAAGGGATTCCAGAAATCAGGGTAGGTCAGCTTTGCTTCGCAGGGTAAAATGTTTGCCAACCTTAGTGGCGGAAAGGCTAAATGGGAAGCCCCATCTGTAGGGCAATTGTGCATCTTGTAAAGCTCGGGAAGAAGGTTAATTTAGCTCCGTCAAAATCCACATGTCTGACTCCTTGGACTTGATTCATGATGTGCTCCTTAAGAGAGTATTTGTGTAGTTTACAGATAATGTCTCTGGGCTTATCAGGATCTTCAGAGGGGGGCGCAGGGCTCTGTGGGCCCGGTCAATTTCAATGTGCCCGGGCGCCTGACGGCCTAGTATTTGCTTAAAGACCCCTTGCAGGGTGGATATGATATCCCTCAGGCCCGTGGCTTCTGGTAGACCTGGTAGACCCCTGATGCGTATATTAACCCTGTGGCTCCTGTTTTCAAAATTGTCCATTTGATCCAGCAGGGCCTCAAGCCTGCAGTCCTGCATTTTGCAGTGGTCAGTAAGGGCCTGCAGGGTAGGAGTAGTCTCGTCCCACTGCGTCTCCAGGGCCTCCACTCTACCCCCTAGATGTGCTGTGTCTGCCTGCAGGGCCTCAATGTCCTGTCACAAGGCCTTCCCCACTCTGGGCAAACCGCTCCAAATCAGCCTTAGTGGGGAGGGAAAGAATGTGTGAATGGATGTCTCTATCCCCCCAGGCATCACCTCCATTTGTGGGTCTTTCTAAGCTGTCGGAGCCGGAGGGAGAGGAGGTGGGAGGCAGGGACAGCAAAGGCATGTGTGGGGAGCTGATGGGGGAGGCAGCCCTGGCAGCTTGTTTGCCGGACGCCATCTTGGATGTACTTGCCGTTCCTCTGCGGGTCCCAGAAAAAAGTTGTCCAGCGATTCGGACTGGCCTCGAGGGGACCGCTGTGGCTGCGGGGATGTCTTGCGCTTCGGTGGCATCTTTCGGTGTGGGTCTGCCGTTCAGGCTGAAAGAAGAGCGGGTCTCACGGAGCTCAGGGAGAGCATGTCTTCACTCGTGCATGCTGTAGCCACCGTCTTGCTGCAATTTTAATACTATTGTATTATTTGCAGTCTTTTAATTCCTAATACATGTTTAATAGAATTGCTGTGTATAAAAGCCAAGATAATTGTAAAAGAAATAATACATTCTGCAGCTAAATATGTGCTACCAGAGACTGCTCATGAAAATATTATTCCTCTATAACACCTTGTATGTCTTCAAAGCATTTCCCTAGCCTGTAAATTAAAGGATTTGTGTTTTTGACATGTTGCCATCTTAGCCAAATGAATAGGACCCTTTCTCCGCTTTACGGTATTGTTTACATTTATTTTGCCATTCATACATGAGCCAAATAAAGACTGAACAGCGCTCCCAGCAGACTATTAGCTTTGAGCTCCCACCCAAGCCACCTTTCTCATATTTTCCAATATTTAAGTAAACTACTACACAATTTTCTCTGCTCTCTGTAGCTATCCTGTCACTGGCTGACTCCCACTCTCCATATTGACATTGGTAGCAGAGTCACCTCCCATGGGCTTGCAGAGAAGCCCACTGAGCACTAGAGCTGAAAGCAGACAGAAGTGATAAGGAAGCCACTGTGCTTTGGGCCCCCAGCTAGGTGTCAGAAACCATGAATCGGACCGAGACAGAAGTGCAGTAAAAATCACACTAGTTTAATAATAATAGTAAAAGGTAAACAGAGCAAACATAGTCAAAACATAGCCAGTTCGGTAACCGGAATGGATAGTCAGACAAGCCAGGACATCAGGGAGCCAGGGATCAGCGTACTTCAGGACAATCCAGGAAATCAGGAAACCGAAGAATCTGCATAGTGGAACAGCAATCAGGATCAGGAACCAGAAGGGATGTCAGCCAAACAAGTCTGTCACAGGTAAAAAGGAGAGAGTCTCTGATATGTTGACCAGGGGAAGACAGAGAGTATCTGGACTGAACAGCTTAAGTAGCCAGCAGGACTGACGAGCAAGATATCAACACCAGGTGTGTCACTGTGATTAGGGCTGGCAATTAGCTGACAGCTAAGTGGCCTAATCTGAGAAGGAAGGGCTGAGCCCAGCCCTGACAGCACCCCCTCCTCAACGACCCCTCCCACCAGGTTTGAGGGGAAAACATCTATGGAAAGCACAGAGGAGGACAGGGGCATGTATGTCCAAGGATGAGACCCAAGAGCGTTCCTCCAGACCGTACCCTTTACAATGAACCAGGTACTGTATGTGCCCACGAAAACCTACAGGAGTGTAGGACTGTACTTCATACTGTACTTCATACTCCTCATGGTTCTCAACCTGCACTGGGTGAGGGCGTGACACCGAGATGGTGAAGCGGTTGCAGACCAAAGGTTTTAATAAGGAGGTATGAAATACATTTGAGATATGCATATTTGAATGAAGGTCTAAAGCGTAAGCCACTGGGTTAATCCTGCAGAGAATACGGAAAGGCCCAATAAACCGAGGTGCCAAATTCAGTGAGGGAACACGGAGTCTGAGGTTGCGAGATGACAGCCAGACCCCATCCCCAACTTTGTAAAAGGGCGCAGGCAGGCGCCTGTGGTCAGCATGGAGCCTGCACCTATCATTGGCATGTCGCAAGTACTCCTGGACTTGTACCCAAGTGGAAGGAAGACCACAGAGATGCTCCTCTAACGCAGGAATGCTCTGAGGAGCAAATGAGTCAGGCAACATGGGTGGTTGGAAACCATAGTTCGCCATAAATGGGGACAATCAGGAAGCAGAATTCATGGCACTATTTTGAGCAAAGTCTGCCCAAGGTAAGAGGTCTGACCAGTTGTTATGATGGTCAGAAATATAGCAACATAGAAAATGCTCCAAGCACTGGTTGGCAAGTTCTGGGGCCACATTAGACTGCGGGTGATACGCAGAGGAGAAAGCAAGCTGAATTCCCAACTGTGCACAAAAGGCTCGCCAGAATCGGGACACAAACTGACTACCCCTGTCTGAGATGATCACCTTGGGTAGCCCATGTAAGCAAAAGATCTCCCGAGCAAAAATGGAAGCCCGTTCTTTAGATGTGGGCAACTTCTTAAGTGGAATGCAATGAGACATTGTCGAGAACCGATCAACCACCATAAGGATAACTGTGTTACCCTGAGAGTTGGGTAACTCCACAATGAAATCCATGGACAAGTTGGTCTAAGGACTCTCTACATTGGGTATGGGTTGTAGGTGGCCCACTGGAAGATGTTGTGGTGTCTTACTCTGAGCACACACGGAACAAGCAGCTACGAAGGCGGCTACATCAGCACGTAGACTAGGCCACCATAATTGTTGAGAAATGGCCCAAAAGAGTTGATTCTTCCCTGGGTGACCAGCATCCTTGGGAGAATGGTAAGTCTGGAGCACGGCAGTACAGAGACTCTCTGGGACAAAGCAGCGGTCACAAGGTTTCTCAGGAAGAGCATGGATCTGAGCAGCAAGAATCTTGTCACCCAAAGGTGAAAAGAGACTGGTGCGAACCATAGCCAAAATACAATCAGGAAGAATCACTGGAACAGGAACCGATTCCAACTTGGAAGTGGAGGAAAATAGATGCAAAGCATCAGCCCTCACATTCTTAGTAGCGGGTAAGAATGAGACTAGGTAATTGAAGCTTGACAAGAAAAGAGCCCATTGTGCCCCTCTGGCAGAGAGGCGTTTAGCCTCAGAAAGGAATGTGAGATTCTTATGGTGCAGTGGTACCTTCGAGGAGATGCCTCCATTCCTTAAGGGCTAAAATGATTGCTAACAACTCTCTGTCCCCAATCTCGTAATTGCATTCCGCAGGTGAAAATTTCTTGGAAAATTAGCCACATGCATAGCGCTCTCAGAGGTAGGACATTGAGACAGAAGGGCGCCAACTCCAGTCTCAGTAGCATCAACCTCAAGGATAAAGGGTAATGGAGGATCAGGATGTGCCAACACAGGAGCAGAAACAAAGGCAGCCTTGAGACTCTCAAAGGCTTTAACGGAGTCTGGAGACCAACTCTGTGAGTTACTATGCTTTCTGGTCATATCAGTCAGGGGTTTGACCAGGGACGAGAAGTTACGAATAAACTTCCGATAATGATTGGGAAAGCCAAGAAAAAGTTGCAGAGGACGTATACCCACGGGCCGGGGCCACTGTAGGACTGCAGAAAGTTTCACTGGGTCCATCGAAAAACCAGCAGTGGAAATTACATAACCCAGGAATTTAACCTGTTCGCGATGGAACTTGCACTTCTCCAATTTACAATATAGATTATTTTCTCTCAGCTTCTGAAGCACACGACAGACATCTGTGTGGTGGCTCTCTAGGGACTTGGAAAATATGAGGATATCGCCGAGATAAACCACCACACAAAGCTGCAACAAATCTCAGTGGACATTGTTGATAAATTCCTGGAAAACTGCCAGGGTGTTGCAAAGGCCAAATGGCATTATGAGGTACTCATAATGGCCTGTTCTGGTATTAAATGCAGTTTTCCATTCATCTCCCTCCTTGACCCTCACGAGATTGTATGCCCCTCTCAAATCAAGCTTTGTGAAAACCGTTGCTCCTTTGAGGTGGTCAAATAAGTCTGAAATCAACAGAAATGGATAAGCATTCTTGATCGTGAAATGATTGAGACTCCTATAATCAATACAAGGTCTCAGTTCACTCTTCTTCTTCACAAAGAAGAAACCAGCACCAGCAGGAGACAAGCATTTGCGGATGAATCCTTGAGAAAGTGCGTCTGATACATACTCCTCCATGACCTTATCCTCCAAGACCGACAAAGGGTAAACCTGGCCCCAAGAGGGTATGGCACCAGGTTAAAAGTCAATTGCACAATCATACGACCGGTGTGGAGGCAAACTACTGGCTTGACCTTTGTCAAATACATCGCTAAAATCCTGATACTCCTTCGGCAGGGAGGAGAGTGAAGAGGTGCACAGGACCTTAGCCATCTTCTGAAAACATGTCTTGCTGCATTGTGGAGACCAGGAAAGAACCTCAGCACGAAGCCAATCAAAAGAGGGGTTTTGCCTCTGTAACCAAGGATAACCAATAACCACCAGAAACTTAGGTGAGGAAATGACTTGGAATTGGATTATGTCATGGTGAAGAGCCCCTATGGTCATGGAAAACGAACAGTCTCATGAATCACATAGGCAGGCTGTAGAGGTCTCCCGTCAAGAGCCTCAATGGCAAGTGGAGTGGCACGAAGCTGCAGCCCCAGAGTCAATTAGAGCCTGTATCTCGACGGACGACTCGGACCAAGAAAGGATAACTGGGACCAGGAGCTTATCCTTCTGGACAACTGGGGATGAAACAACGCCACCTAAGGTCTTTCCACTACAGGACCTCAAGGTTCGGGCGTTCCCAGGATGGGTAGGACAAGACTTCAAAAATTGACCAGCCTGGCCACAATAAAGGCACAATCTCTCCCTCCTCCTAAAGGTTCTCTCATCCACAGAGAGACGCCCAAGTGTATGGGTTCACCATCAACGACCGACACAATACCAGGAGGAATGGGAGGTGAGGGAGGCAAGGGTGGGACTGCAAGGCTCGGAAACAAATGTACAGGAGGCTTCCGCAAGCACTCCTTAAAAAAGAGTCTTTCTCTTGAGTCTGGAGTCTATGAGGATGGCAAACGTGATCAACTTCTCCAGCTCAGTGGGTATATCTCAGGCTGCTATCTCATTTTTGATGGTATCCGAGAGACCATGAGAAAAAACAGCCACGAGAGCCTCATTGTTCCAAGCAACCTCTGCTACCAGGGTATGGAATTCAATGGCGTAATCAGCAATAGTTCTCCTAATCTGTTTGATGGACATGAGGCACTTGGCAGCAAAAGCGGAGCATGCGGGAACATCAAATACCCTTTTAAAGGAAGCCACAAACTCTGGGTAACTCAGGACAATGTTTTTTTGCATCTCCCATAGAGGGTTTGCCAAGGCCAAGGCTATCTCAGAAAGCAAAGATATCACAAAAACCTACTTCTGTCCGTGGGAAACACCTGGGGCAGCATCTCAAAGTATATCTCCTAACTGGTTGATAAACCATCTGCATTGGACTTGATCGTCCCCAAATAGCTGGGGAAGCAGAGTAGAACCAGACATACCTCTTATAGATGTAATACTCAAGATGGGTGCCTGCACAGAGACTGGAGCAGCAGCAGGGATGGCCTGCAACACAAGTTGTACCGGAGCAGACACAGTGGGAGGTTCCAGGTGAGCTGTGCGATTCAAGAGCGTCTGTAAGGCCATGGCAAACTGATCCATGCGGTGATCCTGCTCATACAATCTGGAAAAAATATTACCAACAAGTGGATTGACTGCAACTTCTGAATTCATGGTCTTCGCCTAGGAAATCAGGAAACCGGAGAATCTGCGTAGTGGAGCAACAATCGGGATCAAGAACTAGAAGGGACGTCAGCCAAGCAAGTCTTTCACAGGTACACAGGAGAGAGTCTCTGATATGTTGACCAGGCGAAGGCAGAGAGTAGCTGGACTGAACAGCTTAAAGGGGTTGTAAACCCTCGTATTTCTTCACCTTAATGCATCCTATGCATTAAGGTGAAAAAACATCTGGCAGTCACTGGCCCCCTCATCTCGTCGGCGGGGATGCGCTGTCCCTCTCTCCACGGGGTCCCAGCTCTTGATTGGATAGATTGATAGCAGAACAGCCATTGGCTCCCGCTGCTGTCAATCAAATCCAATGATGCGGGCGCCGGGGGGCGGGGCTGAGTCCGGCATTCGTGTCTTTGGACGCAAATGCTGGACTCGCAAGGTAACCCTCTCGGGAGAGCGCTTCTCTTAGGAGGTTATCTGATGCGGGGGGGGAGCCCAGAAGGGGAGGTTCGGGGCCACTCTGTGCAAAACGAGCTGCACAGTGGAGGTAAGTATGACGTTTGTTATTTAAAAAAAGTAAAAAATGATCCTTTACAATCACTTTAAGTAGCCTGCAGGACCACTGTTATGACAATAACTTTCCTCTTAGCCCTAAAAATGGCCAGCATTTAGTGACATGATTGCCCCCCAGAGACTTCAATGGGATTTGCCACAATGATCAGGTATACCGAATTTCAAAAAGGATTCTCAGAACTCTCAGAGATTCAAACCCAGACAGTTTTACTCATCCTTAGATAAGGGGAATGTGCTTAACTGTTGGGATTTGGGTTAAGACAAAATTAGCTTAAGCCAAATCCACACTACTAGTTTTTTTTTTTTTTTTTTTCATTCAACCCAGAGGTCTGAACAAAAAAAAACCTGACAGCTCAGGTCAGAGCCGCTCTACTAACAAGTTAGTACAGAGATCTCCCCTGCTGTTCTATTGTATTCTGACAGGGGAACGACGCCTCCACCAGAACACTTCGGTCAGCGCTCTCAGCCAGTGGCTGAGACAGTGACCAGGAGCCAGTTGGCAGACCTTTCTTGGTCATGCCCCTTCGACAAAAGCTGGCCATATACTTGGGCCGAATGTCGGCTGGTTTCTATTAAACTGGCCGATGCTGCCCGACATTCGACCCATGTGTACGGGGCTTTAGCTAGAGAGTCAGCCAGAGACTATTAGTCTTCTAGTTTTGTGATTGTGGTAATGTAACTATACCAAATATAGTATACCAACAGTTTTTTTTTTTTTTTTTTTAAGAGGGGGCTCCCACAAAAGTTTGCGAAAAAATATACCCCTTGTAAAACTAAAACCTTAGAAATTGCTTCAAACAAAAAACAAACTTTTATAAATGTATATACGCTTGCAGAAGATGTTCTTATTTCATTTCTACAATCTTCTTTCAAAAGTGGATAAAGGTATTGCAAATTGAAATGTGTGCTTTCCCAAAAAGGTTGGATGGATCCCACAATCATCTTTGTTAATGACGGCTTCCTAGTAGCCTTTCACCCTGTATGTTCTCTCCCTAATCTAAACTTCTGGGGAAAGAACTGCATTGAGAAAAAGACTTTCATTCGATGGGATCCAGGATCCAGAATCATTGATCTTTTGTCTGCACTGGAAGTGGTTAAGGCCGGGCGGCTACAGAATAGATCACTGAAGAGGACCAGAGAACTTACTGGTAGCTCATGTGGCAGGTCCGTCAAAATTAATGAGATTGCTGGTTTGGTTGATGGCCTATTTGGTCCAAGATGGTGTGCTTATAGAAACAGCTGGTGACTTGTTTGTTCCAAGTGGAATGGCTGATTACTGTTTTGGATGGGGTGAGTAAAAAATGACTAGGGCTCAAAAGTGAGTAAATCTGGTTCCCACTGTTATTTACTCTTTTGTCTGTCCATATATTTAAAAGAAAATTTTATGAAAATAAAGGTTATTAATGGAGGATAACTGTATTCCTACTAGCTAAACAGTTGCTATAGTTGATGACCAGTGTGTAGGTAGCTCTCTCTGTTCCACAATGGGGATGAGTTTTGAGCTGTTGTCTTCAGGTGTTTGTAAATGATATTTGCAAGTCAAAATGACTGTGCGCTTTGATACATTATGGAATGCAGTGTTTTCTGGTATACAAAGAGATCAAGAAGAAAGGGGAAGAAGTATTTTACAACCTAATATAAACTTGTAAGCAGGTGCAGTTAGCTGGCTGGCCACTAGATGGCTCAGTTTTCATTATAGCATCATAAAGGGGCTATTATACCTACAGTTATGTTTACTGTTTTGTTATGTTGCACTCTACTACTGTAAAGGTTTATGCAAGCCATCTTCCCGTGTATGGGTTCCCCTCATGCTGTGCCATAGGTAAATGGGGGTGGGGGAGCTAAGCTGGCGCAGGCCACCAGATGTCTTTGTTCTTATTATAGCATGGTACCGTAAAGGAAAAAGTTATACGAAAGTGATAGCCCCCTTTTTGAGAAGTCCCTCTGTAATGAGTGTAGGTAGTAGCCATATAAAAGACAGCTTGGGAGGAACCTAGTTGCAATTGGGCTATGTGAGCCAGATACCCCACCTGCATGCAGATGTAGCCAGCTAATGCAGAGGCCCTGGAAAGGGCTGGAAGACAACGTGAGATAGTTCTGCACGAAGTTCCGGCTGTAGTCTACCTGACTTTTATGATAAATGGAGGCTAGAGTGGGTTGCAAAAGACCTTTTTAGACCAGACCAAGTGTTCTCTGCAGTGAGTTCTATCCCCATATCGCACCTGGGAGAAGTGTACTAAAGCTAGAGGTGCAGCTGCAGTGATCCTGTCTCTGGAACAATAAGTAGGTTGTTGTGAGCTGGATACATAGAACAAATGGCAAGTCAGAGGCCTTTGAGTAAAGCCTCATACACAGGATCGGATTTTCCGAAGGTAAATGTGTGATGACAGGCGGTTGGTGGAAAATCTGACTGTGTATATACTCCATCGGACAATTGTCGGATTTTCCATGGACAAATGTTGGATCGCAGGTTTTAAAATTTTCCGTGGATAAATGTCTGTTGTCGGATTTTCCAAGCGTGTACACAAGTCCGTCGGACAAAAGTCCAAAGTACAAACATGCATGCTCGGAAGCAAGGATGAGTCAGAAGCGGTCGGTCTTGTATACTAGCGTTCGTAATGGAGAATTAACATTCATGACGTGGCAAATTCTGAAATCTCAAAATGCAGCACTCATTCTCTTCTTCTTTAATGGGATAATAATGAAGCTGCTTTGCTGGTGATACTGATGGAGTTATTGCAAACAAATTTTCAAAGGCTTTTTTTTTCTAATGATATCAAGAATAATATTATTATGCTTTTTTTTTTTTTTATTTGGGCAAGTTACCACAACACCATTATCCCATAGTTTTTAAGATCAAGAATACAACTATGTTGATGCCCCTTGCTTTTACATTGTATTTTTTTAGATGTAACTGCCTACTCCCAAACTGTCATTTGAAGTAAAACACATAGCCAAGCATTATTCTCCACAATTTTTTTATTGTGCATTAAAAAAAGAAAACAAATAAAATTAGACATGCTATCTGCCAATAGAACTTAACCAAAAAGTGCATTCTATGCATCCAAAAATATACCAAATCAAATCATAATTCAATACAAAAAAAATGTCAAAGCAATAACTCCAAGGCCAATAATAAATAACACGTTATCTCCTCCGATTCCGCAACATGACTGGTTGACGAATGGTTGTTCAGAAACAAACTGAAAAGCGCAAGCTGAAAAGTGCAAAATGAAAAGTGTGAAATGAAAAGTGCGAAATGAAAAGCGCGAAATGAAAAGTGCAACATGAAAAGCGCGAAATGAAAAGTGCGAAATGAAAAGCACGAATCAACACTCACCAAACTTCTACTAACACAAAATTAGCAGAAGGAGCCCAAAGGGTGGCGCTAAAGAGCTGAAAAACAATGTAGTACGTCACTACGTTGGTATTTGTTTGCCGACAATTCTTTGCCGTTTGTATGCAAGTATGGGCTAACGCCCTTCGGACAAAAGTCCACGGTTGTGTTGGCCAAAAATCCGATCGTGTGTACGAGGCTTAAGTACTAAAGACCCTGGGAAGGAGAGAGACCGTGTAAAGGAAGATGAAGTATTGTATGCTGCTTTCACATGTGCCTGCTGTAGATCTTCCACTTTATGTGATTGACTAAATACTGTCAAGAATTCTCGGATAGTATGTCTATGTAATGTAATATATGTCTATGTAATGTAATAAATGCCATCTTTTGAAGTAACATCAGTAAAGTGCAGCAACTATACTTCTTTTGAGTGGACATTCCTCTCTTTGGAATATAAAGCCTAATGGCAGGGATGTCATGGGAAGGCCTCTGGCATAGAGTTAGGCACAAGATGGCGGAGCTAGAGGGCTACCGGCAGCTGGGTTGTTCTATCAAAGAAGAAGCGGGGCAGGGACTTGTACTGTATGGTGCAAACCACAAGCCCCCTTACAAACTTTCCTCTAGCTCTAATGCTGTTGGTATATTATGTAGTTGATGTAGCAATACACAGTTCAGATGTATTAAACAGCTAAAATTTTCTTTATTAGCAGAAATGAGCTTGCTTATCTGTGGTTAAAGTATGAAAGTACCTTTTATAATCTTGGAGAGGTGTTATAAAATGTAAAAATAAGGGCCAATTCAGACTGTTACCTCTCAGAAATAATGATTATTCTGGCAACCTATTCTAATTGATAAATATTCAACCAATGCAAACCCATAAAGTGGATTTTGTCACACAAGTTAAGCAGAACTTCAGGCGAACGGTCTAATGCAAAGACAATATACATACAGTATAAGATAGCTGTTTTATGTTGTCCATCCAGTCCTGAGATTTAAAATCTTCACACAACAAAGGCAGGTAGATGCCACCCATATATGGTTAGGAAATACAGTGGTGTTTCCTCTCCAACCCTAGCCTTTTGATTGGACAGTAAAAAAGTAGCCGCAGACCGAAAAAGTCATCGGCCTGCTCACTCTGCTCTCTCTTCTTTTAGCAAGTTTCTTGTCAACACATTAGCATGCAGCATACCTTATTGACTCCCAGTGCTGCCTCTCTCTCTGAATGAATGCTCATATATAGGGTATTGCAAGAGGCACATAACAAGTCCGATTTACGCACTACACTAACTACATTTAAAATATGTATATTTAATGAGCCATTCCATGGTTCGAAAGCAAGCTAGCGATGTCTGTTAAGCGTTACATATTTTATTTGCTACATATTTCTTAAGGATTTTAGCACTAATTATCTTGTAAAGGGTACTAATTATCTGTTTTATTATTCTTGTGAATTGCATTATCTGCTGGAATTTTTTGCTACAAGTAAATGTTCTTAGATCAGAATGACCATTTAGTATAGTTGATTCCTGGAAGACATGATCCCTTCATTAATATTATCATTTTATTGAACAATCGTATTTTTTACGCCCATAACCATCCTAGTATTGACTAACACTGAACTAAAGTTAGATGTTCGTTTGGAAGGGCAATGTGATGTAGATCTGCCATCACTAAAAGGTGGACCATGACGAGGACTGAGTGATAGTTCTATCTAGCCAATACCCAGTGTAGGCATGCCCCTTCTATGCAGTCATTGGTTGCTAGGACCGCTGGCATCCTAACAAATGACTTCATGTGTGTGTGCCGCCTTCAGCATCACAGGAGGACAGTTGTATAATTTCCTTTCCTGCCCTCTCTCTGCCTGGCGCTCAAAGGTACAGCAGCACTGCTATAGAGACATCTAATGTAAGGAGGCATTGTGATTGGGACACCTGATGTAAGTGGCACTGTGATGGGGCCACTTCATGTAAGGAGGTACTGTGATGGGGAAGCCAGATATAAGGAGGCACTCTGATGGGGACACCTGATGTAATCGGGCACTGTGATGTGGGTCTATTTTTTGACAGCTGTACAATGATTATATATTGTATATCCTATCTGAGTCATGGCACAATCTTGAGATTCAGACTTCTGCTGGAAGACAGTTTTATGAAATGGATCTCTTTGATTTTGAACTCAGTACCCCTGATGTAGATAAATGGGACTGAAACTTCAGACACAGAGTCCAGTGCAAATTTGGAATAAGACAGAGCAAGGATACTTTTCTGAGTGATGATGTCTATTGATTCTATTGTTGCATCCTTTTTGCCCTTGGTGTCATGGAGCACCCATCAAGTAAAAAGTGCTGCTTCTTACATTTTCACGCACCTGGGTGCACAGGGCCTAAAAGCTGGTACACACTGACAGTTTTTTCTCCTTCAACCCAACAGGCTGAACAAAAAAAAAACAACCAAGGAGCTTGCTGTACTAACTATGCAATGTTAGTACAGTGATCACCCCGCTAAGCTATTGGGATTGATTTACTAAAGGCAAATAGAAAGTGCACTTTGCAAGTGCAGTTGCTCCAGAGCTTAGTAAATGAGGTAAGGCTTCACTTTGCAAAAAAAAAAAAAAAAAATCACATGCAAGTAAAATAAAAAAAAAAAAAAAACAGCATTTTTGCTTGCACATGATTAGATGATAAAAGTCAGCAGAGCTTCCGCTCATTTACTAAAGCAACTGAATTTAGCAATTTGCATTTAGTACCTTAATCCCACTGTGTTCTGACAGGCGGACTGCCCACTGCAGGAACACAGCGGTCAGCGCTCGTAGCCAATGATGAGATGCCGATTGGCTGCTGTTCCTCCAGCACGTTCAGCTGGCTTCTGATGGACAGGCTGCTGTACACATGGCCCAAATGCTGGCCGATATTCAGCTCGTATGTACCAGGCTTTAAAGCTAACAGTGTCTAGTTGTCCCAAAATGTACAGCTTTGAATACATTATCAAATCCACAATAGTGAAAAAAATTAAAACATGCTTACCTACTAGATAGGTCAAAAGAGCTTATTAGTTGCAGGCAGATGTGGGAGAATGACTGCAAATTAGTCTGAAGCATTGATCATTAGACTGTGATTTCTAAACCATAAGGAGCATTTGATAACAGCCAGATTCATGAGTGTTAATGTTTAATGCTGTCAAGGGCCATTTTGTTAACTAACCAGTAATGACCAGAATTTAACCCATAGCAAAGAGGTTTTAATACTTTCATAATAAGACAGCTAATTATTTCACTATAGCAAAAATGAGTGATGATGTAAACAGCACAGTGTATTCCCAGTAAAAACAGCCAACGTACAGTGCCTTGAAAAAGTATTCATACCCCTTGAAATTTTCCACATTTTGTCATTTATTGGGATTTTATGTAAGAGACCAATACAAAGTGGCACATATTTGTGAAGTAGAAAGAAAATTATACATGGTTTTCAAAATTGTTTACAAATAAATATCTGAAAAGTGTGGTGTGCATTTGTATTCAGCCCCCTTTATTCTGATACCCCTAAATAAAATTGAGTGAAACCAATTGCCTTCAGAAGTCACCTAATTAGTAGAGTCCACCTGTGTGTAATATAATCTCAGTATAAATACAACTGTTCTGTGAAGCCCTCAGAGGTTTGTTAGAGAACCTTAGTGAGCAAACAGCATCATGAAGGCCAAGGAACACACCAGACAGGACAGGAATAAAGTTGTGGAGAAGTTTAACCACTTGCAGACCGCCATATAGCAAAATGACGTCGGCAAAGTGGTTTAGTTATCCTAATCGGACGTCATATGACATGATCAGGACAACCAGTTGGCTCGCGCAGTGCGGCGATCGGTGGTTTAGGGTGGCAGTCTGACGCACCGTAACTCCGATCTAGGTAAAGAGTCTCTGACAGGGACTCTTTACCACTTGATCAGCTGTGTCCAATCACAGCTGATCACGGTGTAAGCAGGTAAAGCCATGTATCGGCTTTTCCTCACTCGCGTCTGTCAGAGGAGTAGAGGAGAGCCGATCGGCTGCTCCTCGGACGGGGGGGGGGGTGTCTGCACTGATTGATTAGTGAGGGAGAAAACTTACTTATTTACAAAGTTTTGTAACAGAATCGGAAAGTTTTCTTTTTCAAAATTTTCGGTCTTTTTTTATTTGTTTAGCAGAAAATAAAAATCCCATTGGTGGTCAAATACCACCAAAAGAAAGCTCTATTTGTGGGAACAAAATGATAAAACATTTTTTGGGTACAGTGTAGCATGATCGCGCAATTGGCTTGGGCAGGAAGGGGGGAAAGTGCCCGGTAAGTGGTTAAAGCAGTGTTAGGTAATAAAAAAATATCCCAAGTTTTGAACATCTCACAGAGCACTGTTCAAGCCATCAACTGAAAATGGAAATAGTATGGCACAACTGCAAACCTAAATTAGTGTGTGTGTGTCACCGGCGCAAAACCACTACTTCCTCCAAAATCCTTAAAAGATATGTGTCAAAGTTGCTGCATTCAAAAAAAGCCCTTCATTGGAATGGGCTGGAAATGCTGATTAATGTGTGTGAATGCGCTACTCCCATATTACCACCACTTCCAATGTTCTCTTTCTGTTTATACCCAAACAATCACTCATAAGTAATATCATGTGCATTAAATTAAATCAAAAAACTTGAAATCAGACAAAAATTAAAACATATATTATCCAATGCATAAAAAGTTCTTAGAAGCTTCCTGATGACGCATTCTATGATGCGAAATGCATAGAGGCTGCTGGGAGATTTTTTTGCATCAGGTGACCGGACACGAACGGGAACTGGAACAAGGTTTGAAGCGCAAGCTAAACGTGGAGGCCGCATACCACTACTAGGCGGACCATGTAATAGCCCAACACCCGTCCATAACTGCTGGAAAAGCTTCATGCCGTCTCGAGGGCACTTTTAAATGTGAGTGGATACTCTTCTTTGGATTTTTTATAATAAATAGTTTAAACATATTGCGCTATGATCGTTTTTTGTCCCTATGCTTTCATATGAGGAATACTAGAGTCCAATTATAGCCGGTGAGGAGTGTTACTTAGGTGGAGTGGTTATCCCATGAATGAACCAAAGGCGCATCACTAAAAAAGCATCTGGTGAGTGGCCAATCTGAAAGGTGGTGGTGTCTCACTAAGTCACATATGATTACTGAAGGAACACAGGAGCACGTCAGTCACAGCAATTGATAAAGGATTTTGCAGCACTTTCTAAGAACTTTTTATGCATTGGATAATATATGTTTTAATTTTTGTCTGATTTCAAGTTTTTTGATTTAATTTAATGCACATGATATTACTTATGAGTGATTGTTTGGGTATAAACAGAAAGAGAACATTGGAAGTGGTGGTAATATGGGAGTAGCGCATTCACACACATTAATCAACAACTGCAAACCTACCAAGACATGGCTGTCCATCTAAATTGACAGGCCGGGCAAGGAGAGCATTAATCAGAGGAGCAGCCAGGAGTTCCATGGTAACTGTGGAGGAGCTGCAGAGATCCGCAGCTCAGGTGGGAGAATCTGTCCGCAGGACAACTTTTAGTCGTGCACTCCACAAATCTGGCCTTTATGGAAGAGTGGCAAGAAGAAAGCCATTGTTGAAAGAAAGACATAAAAAGTCCCTTTTGCAGTTTGTGAGACGACATGTGGGGGACACAGCAAATATGTGGAAGAGGGGGCTCTAGTCAGATGAGACCAAAATTGAGCTTTTTGGCCTAAAAGCAAAACACTATGTGTGGCGGAAATCTTATGCCGTGTACACACGATCTGACTTTCCGACAACAAAACCGTGAAATTTTGTTTGAAGGGTGTTGGCTCCAACTTGTCTTGCATACACACGGTCACACAAATGTTGGCTAACAGTTACGAACGTAGTGACGTACAAGACGTACGTGATATCTCCATTACGAACGCTAGTTTTACAAGACCGAGTGCTTCTGGCTCGTCCTTGATTCCGAGTATGCGTGTTTGTACTTTGGACTTTTGTCCGATGGACTTGTGTACACACTATCGGAAAGTCTGACAACACACATTTGTTGTATACAAACGATACGCTGCGCTAAGGTGAAAATGTCAATCTGGAGATCATTAACCACTTCAAGACCGCCGCACAACGATGTACGTCCAAACTTTAAACGGGGATATCGTTGTTATGGCAGCAGCTAGCTGCCATAACCCCGGTATCCCCGTTTTCGTGCGGCGGACGGCTGTCAGATAAATGTGGTCCCTGCGGCGGATTCGCCGCGAGATCACTTTTATTGGTGGCGGGAGAGGGGCTCCCCCCCTCCCGCTGCGATCCTGTGCCCTCCGCCGCTTACCGGAGCAGTCGGTAGCGGCGGAGGCGATCGCGTCCTCTTCCGTGGTTTGTCTGGAGACGAGTGAGGCCAAGATGGCGCTCACTTGTCTCCATGACACTGCTGGGCGGAAGCGACGTCAAAACATCACTTCCGTCCACGCCTCTTAAAGGCACATTTTTTTAAATGTCATTTTTCTAAATGACTTTTTTTTTTTTTTATTGCATTTTAGTGTAAATATGAGATCTGAGGTCTTTTTGACCCCAGATCTCATATTTAAGAGGTCCTGCCATGCTTTTTTCTATTACAAGGAATGTTTACATTCCTTGTAATAGGAATAAAAGTGACACCATTTTTTTTTAAAACAGTGTAAAAATAAATAAAATATTGTAAAATAAATAATAAAAATAAAAAAAAAAATTTTAAAACCCCCCTGTCCCGACGAGCTCGCGCGCAGAAGCGAACACATACGCGAGTAGCGCCCGCATATGAAAACGGTGGTCAAACCACACATGTGAGGTATCGCAGCTACCGGTAGAGCAAGAGCAATAATTCTAGCCCTAGACCTCCTCTGTACCGCAAAATATGCAACCTGTAGAATTTTTTAAACGTCGCCTATGGAGATTTTTGAGGGTAAAAGTTTGACGCCATTCCACGAGCGGGCGCAATTTTCAAGCGTGACATGTTGGGTATCAATTTACTTGGCGTAACATTATATTTCACAATATTATTATTGTTATTTTTATTATTATTATTATTTTTTTATTCAAAAAAGTGCATTTTTTCCAAAAAAAGTGCGCTTTTAAGACCGCTGCGCAAATACGGTGCAAAAAAAAGTATTGCAATGACCGCCACTTTATTCTCTAGGGTGTTAGAAGAAAAACCATATATAATGTTTGGGGGTTCTAAGTAATTTTCTAGCAGAAAAACCTGTTTTAAACATGTAAACGCCTAAAATCCAAAACGAGGCTGGTCCTTAAGTGGTTAATGCATATGAGGTATACTGAAAATACCGCATAAGCGGCTTATCCAGCCACAGCAAGGCACAAAGGATATATATATATATATAAAAAAAAAGTGATTATAAGGTGCAATGTGTAAATAATATACTAGATGTATACCATTAGAATAAGAGTAGCAATGATTAAACTACTAACTGCATATATAATGAATGAAAAATTATTTATATAATCTGAAATTTACCGTGTAAAAAATATATAAATAATATCACAGTGATAAGTGCAAAACATACAACAAAGTGCCAAGTGCCACACAATGAGTGTGAATATCAAATCCAAGATGTGATACGTGGTTATTAAAGTCCAATTTATGAAAGGAATGCACATAAAGTCCATAAAAACAGTTCATAAAAAATCCAACGTGCGTGCATTAATCTTAGTGCTTAGTGCTCAGAATTCCATGCTCAAGTGCCATCCAGTGACCTCCCGGGGACAGCCGCTCACCTCAGAGCGTGCGACTCAGCTGTGAGACTGAGTCTAAACACGCTTATGAGCCATTCCACGGCTCAGTGATGGAATCCAGATACACAGTTTTCAGCAGCAGCTCCACAGTTAGGAATAAATGAAAAGAAAAACTGGATAGTGTGATATCGTTTATAAATGTTTATTAGAATAAAAGCTCCCCACATTAGGGTACTCACATTTGCAAGGTGCGTGAGTGCACCAATCTGATAACAGTCTCCAAAGTTTGCCTCAAAGTTTGCCTGTCAGGAGGGATAAGCTGTGCATCGTATCTCAGTGGAGTGAAAGGCTCCGTGCTCCGTCCTGGCCCCTTTCCCTACGCGTGTTCGACACAGGGTCACGTGTCTTCATCAGGGGGATGAATCCTGTGGAGCTGCTGCTGAAAACTGTGTATCGGGATTCAATCACTGAGCCGTGGGATGGCTCATAAGCGTGTTTAGACTCAGTCTCACAGCTGAGTCGCACACTCTGAGGTGAGCGGCTGTCCCCGGGGGGTCGCTGGATGGCACTTGAGCATGGAATTCTGAGCACTAAGCACTAAGATTAATGCACGCACGTTGGATTTTTTATGAACTGTTTTTATGGACTTTATGTGCATTTCTTTCATAAATTGGACTTTAATAACCACGTATCACATCTTGGATTTGATATTCACACTCATTGTGTGGCACTTGGCACTTTGTTGTATTTTTTGCACTTATTACTGTGATATTATTTATATATTTTTTACATGGTAAATTTCAGATTATATAAATAATTTTTCATTCAATATATATACAGTTAGTAGTTTAATCATCACTACTCTTATTCTAATGGTATACATCTAGTATATTATTTACACATTGCACCTTATAATCACTTTTTATATATATATATATATATATATATATATATATATATATATATATATATATATATATATATATATATATATATATATATATATATATATATATATATATATATCCTTTGTGCCTTGCTGTGGCTAGATAAGCCGCCTCTGCAGTATTTTCAGTATACCTCATATGCATTAATGATCTCCAGATTGACATTTTCACCTTAGCGCAGCGTATCTTTTGTATACATTGTATTGCATGGCATATGAAACGTGTTCTGCGCGGGCAGCTAGGTGATTTCCACATTTGAGGCAATATACCATTGTGGCTTGCAAAATCCCCTTTTATCTAACACACATTTGTTGGCGGAAAATTTGAGAGCACGCTAGCCAACATTTGTTGGCAGAAAGTCCGACAACAAATGTCCGATGGAGCATACACACGGTCGGACTTACCGCCAACAAGCTCACATCCAACATTTCCTGTCGGAAAATCCGATTGTGTGTACGGGGCATTACACTGCACATCACCCTGAACACACCGTCCCCACCGTGAAGCATGGTGGTGGCAGCATAATGTTGTGGGGATGCTTTTCTTCAGCAGGGACAAGGAAGCTGGTCAGAGTTAATGGGAAGATGGATGGAGCCAAATACATGGCAATCTTAGAAGAAAACCTGTTAGAGTATGCAAAAGACTTGAGACTGGGGCGGAGGTTCACCTTCCAGCAGCACAACGACCCTAAACATACAGCCAGAGCTACAATGGAATGGTTTAAATCAAAGCATATTCATGTGTTAGAATGGCCCAGTCAAAGTCCAGACCTAAATCCAATTGAGAATTTGTGGCAAGACTTGAAAATTGCTGTTCACAGATGCGCTACATCCAATCTGACAGAGCTTGAGCTATTTTGCAAAGAAGAATGGGCAAAAATGTCACTCTTTAGATGTGCAAAGCTGGTAGAGACATCCCAAAAAGACTTTCAGCTGTGATTGCAGCGAAAGGTGGTTCTACTAAGTATTGACAGGGGGGCTGAATTCAAATGCACACCACACTTTTTAGATATTTATTTGTAAAACATTTTGAAACATTTTTATCATTTTCCTTCCACTTCACAAATATGTGCCACTTTGTGTTGGTCTTTTACATAAAATCCCAATAAAATACATTTACGTATTTGGTTTTAACATGACAAAATGTGAAAAATGTCAAGGGGTATAAATACTTATTCAAGGCACTGTACCTTGATAGACTGAAAGACAATGATACAATGCTAAATACGGCTTATAATAATGTTGTTGGATAATTGTTACATAGGTTAAAAAGACACATCCATCGAATAAAAAAAAAAAACAACCTACATTTAAAGTGTTACTAAACTCGCGATAGTAAAATCAGTCTGTGTATGTGGTAAATCATGCTTGTTATACTCACTGTGGAAACTAAGGGGTTAATTCTCTGCATTGTGTAAAAAGGCTGTTTGATCCTATGTTCTGTGATCATCCCCTTTTTCCACAGTTTCCAATCCATCTGCTGATAGAACAGAGCCCTAGAAGGCACTCTGCACATGCTCAGTTTGGTGTGTATCGCTAGAGTTTTTTTTTTATGGGGGAGGGTGCATGTGATCAGCACAGGGCCAATCAGCACTGTTCAGACAGAGGTTCAGGGGTCATGCAGCCTCATAGGACAGTCAGAGGAGAATAAAAACTCCTCCTACAAGCTTTAACTAGTGCTCGGCTGGACACTGATAGAAGTCAAAAGACTGCTATATATAACTGATGAGAAAAGGTATTTAGCAGTTTACTATATATAAACTAAAATAATTGCATTTCTATGTTCTGTGTACTGTGGGAGACCAGATATAGTAAATGCAGGGTCCTGGTTTTTTTTAAGTGTATCAGAACACTTAACCTGCAGTTGATTTGGAGGAAGGCAAAAAAAATCTGCACCAGCAGGGAAAAAAGATAAGATAAGAGCAGATATTAACATTCCACAATGTTTCTTCTTCTAAATGTTAGTAGAAATTTATTTTTAACACATACATTGTTTATCTGGTCTGTAAAACACTAAATTGGTTTTATTTTTATCTTTCATGCCTTCCATTTGCTTCATTGTGAATATCAAAAAGGACAGTTGGAGCCAATAAATGAGGTGAGTACATGTCATAATTATCCAGCTACCATCTGAAGATGTTGCTGTGTTAAGAAGGGGGAAATGTATGATGTACAGTGGATTGACATCACTTAAAGTAGTTGTAAAGGCTAAAATGTTGTTTTGTTTTTGACGAGCTCCCATTCCAACCAGCACTCACAGTGCTGGGCACAGGACTTCATTCCCATACAGCCCGAGTGCCTCACACACATATCTTGGTTTGCAGTAAAAAACAAACATGTTATACATACCTGCTGTGTGAAATGTTATTGCACAGAGCAGTCCGGAACCTACTCTTCTGGGGTCCTGCGCTGGCGCTCTTGACTCCTCCACTTCTCCGCGTGCCAGCAGAGTGCAGCTCACTCCCAAAGCCTGGAGCAGCAGACTTTCCAAGAGGCTGTTATAGATGCTTGGAGCAGTGCTGTGTTTATTTTGGCATTTTACATAAGGGAGCTGCTTTACCCGCCAAAGTATTTGTATATGTGTTTATGCATTTCTAAGGTTTAAAAAAACCCTGCCACACAGCACAACCAGGAGGATGGTAATACTTTCTCTGTTACAGGTATTGACTACAGAATAGATACAATTGCATTCAGCACTGATTGGTTTCCAGTCCTGTTTCTCCCTTTTCCAGTCTGAGTGCTGTCATATGGGAGATGATGGCTGATGGCAAGTCTAATTCTTGTACTAACACTAGTTGCATTTAAAAAAAATCCATGCAACAATGTATTATTGAATACCTACAGTAGCTGCCTTAACCAGTTCCTTTATATTTGCCTTGGGTTCAGTCTTAGGTTTCAGGGAAAAGCCTGTGTTGCCCCAGGAACAAATCAGATTCTGAACTGGAAATATGATGAAATAAATCTAAGCGATTGCTTTGGTAAACCACTCAATTTTATACAATCATTTGTAATTCAACAATTTTACATTTTCTTATAGATCATGGATGCATTGTAAATTATAACTTATTGGTAAAACTGAGTTTCGGTGACCATGCAAATGTAAAAAGCACCAGGTTGGGTTTATTTTTATAAGGCTAGGTTTGCTCATTTTCTGGAAAGAGTGCGGCTAAGTCGTAGACTAATGCTGTGAGCCAAGCATGGCCTCTGTTGACTTAAATAGCCAGGTTTGACACGTGGTGCCACCTGTCAATTCAGCATGCCTCGTTGAATTTGCCACAACCATGGGTGATGTCATTATCCAAATGTGACAATTCGTGGGTGGAGCCTGATGGGAAACTAAGATATAGTTCACCATCAGGGCTGCCTTACTTTTGATGGACATCCATGGCAGTGGAAGAATTTGAAAGTTGCTATTAGACTGAATGGTGTCCATGGATGCACCCACTGATGCGTTCTGTCATTCAACAAAAAGGGGGACCTGATGGGGAGCTAGTCTCTCAGTTCCCCGTCAAGCTCTGCCCACTCCTACTACAAAACTGGGAAGGAAATTCAGGTTCCTGTCTCTTATGCTGTGTACACACGACCGTACTTTCGACGGACTGAATCACCTCGGACTTTTCGACAGACTTTCGACGGATTTCTCGACAGACTTTCGTCGAATTGGACTTGTCTACACACAATCACACCAAAGTCCGACGGATTCGACCGTGATGACGTACGACCAGACTAGAATAAGGAAGTTCATAGCCAGTAGCCAATAGCTGCCCTAGCATCGTTTTTCGTCCGTTGGACTAGCATACAGACGAACTGATTTTTCGACCGGACTTGAGTCCGTCGGAAAGATTTGAAAGTCCGTCACATTTTCGTCAGAAAAGGTCCGCTGCAGGACCGATGAAGCCCACACACGGTCGAATTGTCCGACGGATTCGTTCCGCGGGACAAGTTTGGTCGAAAAGTTCGGCTGTGTGTACACGGCATTACCGACAGTTTCAGTGTAGTGCAGGGACGTGCAGTCAGGGGGGGCAGATGAGGCAGAGCCATGAACATAAAAGGAAAAATACCAAAAAGAAAAAATGATCGAGTTTTGAGGGTCGCAGCTCGGCGACCTGGGGTCACAGGAACCCCAAATTTGGGGGTAGGTAGCTGAAGTCCTACCCCACCACTGGTCATTTGGGGCTCATGCCACCTATAGTTCTGGAGATACGGGGCTTTTTGTGCAGTCTGTCAGAAGCTACATACAGGGGTTGATTTACTAAAGGGAAAAAGACTGTGCACCTTGCAAAGTGCAGTTGCCCTCTTCTAGAGAAGTTGCTCCAGAGCTTGATAAATGAGCAGACGCTCTGCGGACTTCAATTATCAAATTTGTGCAAGCAAAAATGCAGTTTTTTTAATTTTCCTTGCACGGGATTCGGTACTCTTTGCAAAGTGAAGCCTTACCTCATTTACTAAGCTCTGGAGAAATTGCACTTGCAGAGGGCAACTGCCCTCTGCAAAGTGCACAGTTTTTTTGCCTTTAGTAAATCAACCCCACAGAGCGGTCAGTTTAAATACAAGCTGGCACACTCTGTTTGCAGCAGACTGAGAGGATGAGCTCACAGTGCCTCTCACTTCATGGGTTTATGGGTATACCTACAAAGATTTACCCACAATCCCATGTTTTTATCACACAGTTAAGAGGGAGAATGAGAATCTGCTGCCTGCTGTAAAGGTACTGTTTTAATCAAGCTAAATCATATATTATTATGCTATATGTTATACATATAACATAATAATTACAGTTATACATATATCATAATAATTTATTATTTATCTATTTACTGTGAAATTACTGGTTTAAAGTTATAACTTCAAACTTCAGTAATTTGTCCGTTAAGCCACCTGCTTGAGTACAGTTTTTGAAAATATAGTAAATTACCTTAAAAACTATATATATAATAATTATTTGTATATTACTTACTTATGCTAATTAACCACTTGGTCAATTCTGACACTTCTCTCCTACATGTAAAAATCATCATTTTGTTGCTAGAAAATTACTCAGAACCCCCAAACATTATATACATATATTTTTTAGCAGACATTCTAGGGAAAAAAATGGTGGTTGTTGCAACTTTTTATGTTGCACGGTATTTGCGCAGCAATTTTTCGAATGCATTTTTTTCTCATGAATATATATTAAAAAAAAAAACACTAGTTAGCCCGATTTTTTTGTATACTATGAAAGATGATTTTACGCCGAGTAAATAGATACCTAATGTAGCGCTCTAGATTAGAGAGTTAGGTGTAGAATTAGGCCAAATTACCAGTATTTTACCCTGCGGTGTAAGCTGGTGGGTTTGATTGGCATGGGAGGTTTACTAGAGTAGAGGAGGGTGTGACCCCCTGTGCTCTGCTTGTGCAAGTTTCCTCTATTTTTCCATGTTTTGACCTGGAGGATGGGAGGAATACAAGTTAGAGTGACAGGTAGTTTCTGGGAGACCCCTCTAGACCAATCATTAATTTGCTTGGGCAGAGGCGGGACTTCTATTTAAGGCTTGGTCACATGCTTCCTAGGGTTCGTCTTTTTGGAGGATGTAGGATACAGGAGGATTCGTGGGTGCTCTCCCCCATTACACAACAGAGAATTTAGGCAAGATGGAAGTTTTATTAACGAAGGCTTCTTTTGTTCTGGATTGAATGTTGTATTTCTCATCACTCAAAACACTTATTCAGAGTGACTTTCCGGTGCAGTGCAGCATTTAACATGGATCCGCAATAAAGATGTACATAGTTCAACTGTTCAGTAGATGTCTACGTGTCATGTCTTTTGAGGGAAAGGGGGTAAGGGAAGACACTTCAGGGAAGAACGAACTTTTAGCCGCTCCTACGGGAGTAGGGCGCTTCACTAACATGTCATGCTTTAAAATAGCCCACACTTGTGGAATGGCGCCAAAATTCAGTACTTAAAAATCCCCATAGGTGACGCTTCAAATTTTTTACAGATTGCATGTTTAGAGTTACAGAGGAGGTCCAGTGCTAGAGTTATTGCTCTCGCTCCAACGTTCGTGGCGTATGTAACCTGTGTGTGACTGACCTCATTGCATGTCCCTGGTGCAGAGCGACTATGGAATTCTAAAGGTGTTTATGAATTATCCTCACAAGAAAGACCTGCAGTAAACTAGTGCTTCTTTTTTCTTCTCCAGGGGTTCCTCTCCAAAATTTCAGATCTGCTGCTGTGTCGTTGGACGTGTAGAAACTGCTGTCAAAAGTGTTATGATTGTACCTGCTGCCAGTCTAGTGAAGATGAAGTGGAGATCCTGGGGCCCTTTCCAGCACAAACACCACCATGGATGTTAGTATAGTGAAGAAATAATGCTAGTGGCTGCTGGTCATTAGAGTTTTGTATTTTACATTTATGAGACAGAGGTGTGATAAAGTTACCAAATAAAGTATATAGGTGAAATCACTTATTTAACCACTTCAGCTCTTCTACCTGTTCATATCTTACAGAGCAAATTTTTATATTTCTGCTATGGGCCTATTGATTTGGCTATAAATTTGTCATACCTTAAAGAGTAACTCCACTTTTGTTGAGAAAAAATCATTCACCTCTGGGTGATCAATGTACACTGCAGGGATTTAACAAAGTTTGTTGCAGATTCCTACCATTTAAAATAGATGTTTTTTGTCTGTGCCCAAGTGCAAAGTGAATGTGAGTGGGAGTGACTTTTTCATTAGGGATTAGCGGCTGCACTTGCAGGGTGCTAATGAAGAAAGTGATAGGGTCTGAATCCCTTTAGATGTGAGCAGCACTTTGATAGTATTCCACCAAAGCTGACATGTTTGTTGCATAGAATGCCCAAAATCTGATTTGCAACTTAGTGTAGAATTCTGGGAAAATCAGTGAGCCAATAACACAAGCAGAAAAGGACATTTCTGCGGGGCATTCTGTACACCATCTGTGTACAGAATGCCTCCAGGTTGGTATATTGTGTTGTATTGCATTTTACAGAAATGTATAGCACTGCAGATTGAAAATTTTGGTACTAACTAGGCTTTTAGTTAGCAATATTGTCTTGCAAAAGTTATTTTATTTTTAATGCAATGTATGGACAAAAATGTAACAAAATTTAAAATAAATTTTTTTCCCAATTTTTACCAGTGTTAGTTTTAAAACAACCAAATATATTTCTGCAGATAAGTTTAAAATATTAATGGCAAAAAATCAGCGGCATAATAATAGCGAAGGAGTGGAGGGAGTTAATAATATATATATTATTTATTACTTGCAAGTAGAGATGGGCGAAATGTTCAAGCCGAGCAAAAGTTCGGCCTGAACATTGCCTGTTCGCCAATTTGGCTAACACTCGAATTTTCAGGGCGCTCGACAGGATGTTCACCTGCCGAGCGCCCCACAATGCACTGCGCGTTGCACAATGAATGCTAAGCCCTATCTGCGATCAGATTTTGATCCAACTTTCAGTGCCATTATGTAGTGCAACTTGGATGCTACATGGATGGAGTTTGCATCTTTTATGGGGCCAAAACCAGGCTGGAATCACACCAAAGTAGTGCAGGAACCTTTTCCAAAGTTGCACAGTACTGAGTTGCATTCATGTTAATAGGCACCATTGAAAACATTGTATACATTTAACTTTCCTTTTAACAGCAAGTTTTAGATAAATACAACAAATGATCTGGAACCCGATCATCTAAAGCTCAATAAATAGCTCAATTAATATGTACGTTTGTCTTTTTACAACATGGCTGTTCTAGGCTACGTTTGATGTCAAAAAAAAAAAAGGTCATTACTCTTTAAAAATGTCTCTCTAGTTGGCAGGTTGGCATACTTGAAGCAAAATATTATATTTCTCTTTAAATCTTTCAGAACATTTTATCACATAAATATATTACCATATATGCTAAAGAGCTTCTAGAAAAAATGGTCCAGTTACCTCCTACATTCTATGTATTATTGATATTTGTACCATCCAAATAATTAATAATCATTTTGTACATAGGATAAATAATCGCAGTGATGAAAAGGAAGGAGATTCAGACAATACAACAAGCGAGCCACCTCCAACGCCACAGGAGACCTTACCAGACAGAAGAAGATCATCTTCAGATACATCCAGATCTACGTATAGCCTCACCAGGCGCATTTCAAGTAAGAATTCTTAACGCTCTCTGACATACAGTAACTAGGGTCATATGCCTAGAATATAGGAAATTAAATAGTTTATGAGGTCATGGTAGCTCTATTTCAGCCTTTCTTAACAAGTGTTCCCTGGAACCGTATGGTTTCTTCAAAGGTTGCTAGGGGTTCCTTGAGCAATGAGCAATTTGTGTCTCTCTGATGAGCTGCCACTGACACCAATGACCTATGTGTAAGGGGACAGTCTTCCCATTTATCACCAATGAAAGGAGAATTTTTCCCCTTAACCACCAGTGCAAAGGGAAACTTCTCCCATGACCATCAATGGAAGGGGTCACCTTTTCACCTTTTCACTGATCATCAATGTAAGGGGCGACTCTTCCATTGACCACCAATGTAATTGATTCCTATTCTTTTTTGGCCAATATTATCATTTGTTTTATTTCATTAAATAATATAGTAATATAGAGCAGTCTTGGGTGTCTAATGCCAGGTATGCCACATTCCTTATTCTATTATTTATTCTTATCTAAAACATACTTTTCATGCAGTCTCATGAGCTTTAGATTAAATATTTATTAGCTGTGGTGCCCTGGGACCTTGAGGTTATTTTGAGGCTTCCACTGACTTAAAAAGGTTGAGAGAGGCTGCTCTAGACATTTAACTGCAAATGCTGAACCAAGGTTGAAGCTAGGATTTTTTGATCCCAGGCTGCAGAGATTTATCAATACCTCATACCAAGTCATGATCAGACACTTGAACTGCTTATGTTTACAACATCATATTTAATGATGTATTAATGAAGCACAGTGTATTACTGTATTTATTGGCGTATAACACTCACTTTTTCACCATGAAAATCGGGTGCAAATAGTGTATGCGTGTTATATGCCAATGCTTCAATTTTAGCTGCCTCGAAGGTGAAAGGGAGGGGGGCAGGACGAGCGCCGTCAGATTACATACAGTGAGAATCTCCTGTTTACTTGGCGGCCTCTGTAATAGGAAGTCCCATCTCCTGGGCCGCCATTGGACCACTGTTCTGTCTATCATAGGAGATTCTCACTGTATGTAATCTGTCGACGCTCGTCCCGCCCCCCTCCCTGTCCCCTCTAGGCTGCAGATGGGCATCGATCAGGCTGCATTGATGGCAATGGTGAGGCTGCTGCATTGATGTGGACTGATGAGGCTGCAGATGGATATTGATCAGGCTGCATTGATGCCAATGGTGAGGCTGCAGATGGGCACTGACCCTTATTTTGCTTCAAAGTTCCTTATTTAAAATTTTAAGTTTTTTTCCTGAAACTTCCCTCTTAAAATGAATGTGCATGTTATACGCCGATAAATACGGTAATTTGTGTCTTTTTATCTGCCTGGATTTCAACATTTATGGTCTCAACCCCTGTTCAGTTTATTTTTCAGTGTCACTGACTGAACTCTTGAAAAAGTAGACAAGGATGCTCTGAAAGCATTAAAGAGGTCAATGTAATGTCTAAAAAAAAAAAAGAAACCCATCAATTTATCTAAGCTTCTATCACTGGACATTCCAAGAAGAACACATACTTCTGAGTATAATGACATACAGTAAAGCCTAGTATCCATGATGAGATTATCAGACTAATGATCGTCTGTTTGTTTTTCACATGCTAGTCTCCATATCGAATAGGTTACAAAAGTACAAAAATTCTCAGTATGACAGAAAAAAATTCGGAAGTGATGTAATGTATGTGTATTTTCAGACAAAAACTGTACTGATCAAACAAAATTGTACAATTTTGTATCGTACGCAAATTTTTTTTATGTTTGTCCCATTCGGAAAGTTTCAGACGACAGCTGTGTACTAACGAATGATCTCTTCGAAATCGGTATTTTTTGTACGATATTCTGATCGTATGTGTGGGGCTTAAGGGCAACATCGCATCAGCAAACTTTGTAGCAGAGATTCATAGTGGCTACAGATTTCTCTGCTTGTTTTTCAGGTGATCTGTGTTTAAACTAAACTCTGGGAAAAAACTATTTCGGGCTATTTGCTATGTAAGAATAAATTGCCCTTACTGAAGGCTGTCTCATCTTTAGCTGCTGCTCTGTTCATAAAACTGTAAAGCCTCGTACACACGATCGGACTTTCCAACGGGAAATGTTCGATGACAGCCTGTTGGTGTGTATGCTTCATCGGACAATTGTTGTCGGACTTTCCGCAGACAAATGTTGGCTAGCAGGTTTTCAAATTTTCCGCGGACAAATGTGTGTTGTCGGATTTTCCGAGCGTGTGTACACAAAAGTCGAAAGTACAAACACGCATGCTCGGAAGCAAGGATGAGCCAGAAGCGGTTGGTCTTCTAAACTAGCGTTCGTAATGGAGGATTAACATTCGTGACGTGGCAAATAATGAAATCTCGAAATGCAGCACACAATTCTCTTCTTCTTTAACCACTTCAGCCCCGGTGGATTTTTACAATTTGGCACTGCGCTACTTTAACTAGTAATTGTGCGGCCATGCAATGTTGTACCCAAACAAAATTTGCGTCCTTTTTTTCCCACACATAGAACTTTCTTTTGATGGTATTTGATTGCCTCTGCAAATTTTATTTTTTGCGATATAAACGGAAAAAAAAACGGAAATTTTGAAAAAAAATGATATTTTCTATTTTTTGTTATAAAAAAAATTTTATTAATTAAATTTTAGTCATACATTTAGGCCAAAATGTATTCAGCCACATGCCTTTGGTAAAAAAATGTCAATAAGCGTATATTTATTGGTTTGTGCAAAAGTTATAGCGTCTACAAACTAGGGTACATTTTCTGGAATATACGCAGCATTTCGTTTATGACTACCTATCTCATTTCTTGAGGTGCAAAAATGGCAGGGCAGTACAAAACCCCCCAAATGACCCCATTTTGGAAAGTAGACACCCCAAGAAAATTGCTGAGAGGCATGTTGAGCCCATTGAATATTTAATTTTTTTGTCACAAGTGATTGAAAAATGACAAAAAAAAAAAAATTACATTACAAATTTAGTTGTCACTAAATGATATGTTGCTCACACATTCCAAAATTTATATGTGGAATTAGACCCCAAAATGCATTCTGCTGCTTCTCCTGAGTATGGGGATACCTCATGTGTGAGACTTTTTCGGAGCCTAGCCGCATACAGGACCCCGAAAACTAAGCTTCGCCTTCAGGCTTTCTAAGGGCATAATTTTTGATTTCACTCCTCACTACCTATCACAGTTTCAAAGGCCATAAAATGCCAAGATAGCACAAAACCTCCCCAAATGATCCCATTTTGGAAAGTAGACACCCCAAGCTATTTGCTGATAGGAATGTTGAGTCCATGGAATATTTTATATTTTGCCACAAGTTGCAGGAAAATGAAAAATTTTATTTTTTTTGCACAAAGTTGTCACTAAATGATATATTGCTCAAACATGCCATGGGCATATGTATAATTACACCCCAAAATACATTCTGCTGCTTCTCCTAAATATGGAGATACCACATGTGTGAGACTGTTTGGGAGTCTGGCCGCGTACAGGACTCCGAAAACTAAGCTCCGCCTTCAGGCTTTCTAAGGGCGTAATTTTTGATTTCACTCCTCATTACCTATCACAGTTTCGGAGGCCATAAAATGCCCAGATAGCACCCCCCCCCCCCCAAATGACCCTATTTTGGAAAGTAGACACCCCAAGCTATCTGCTGAGAGGCATGTTGAGTATTTTGCAAATCTCACTTTTTGTCACAAAGGTTTGAAAATTGAAAAAAGAAAAAAAAAAGACATTTTTCTTTTCTTTCTTCATTTTCCAAAAAAAAAATAAGATCTGCAAAATGCTCACCATGCCTCTTAACAAATACCTTTCACATTTCTTACAGACCTGGTTTCAAGAACGGGAAAGTGAACGCACTCTCTTGGATGTTCCCAGAGTCCCCTCAAATAACAGAACCTAGCACCATCCTTTCACCACAGAATTTTTGCCTCATCACCCAGTCTGACCTCACCTGCCATTAAACAAGCTTCCGGCCACTGTACTGAGTGAGGGGTATCTTTTTTTGAAGAAACGGGATGACTTACTTTGGGCCCAGAATAACATTTTTGTCCCGCTTGAGGTAAGACCTCTGATCCTGGAGACTTTTCATGACCACAAACTGGCAGGTCATTTCAGGGGTTTTAAAGACCACTGAACTAGTCTCTCATTCCTTTTGGTGGCCTGGTTGGAGATGGGACTGCAAGGATTACGCCTCCTCATGTATCTCCTGTCAGCGAAACAAGGGGTCAAACGCCAAGTCTTGGGGTCTACTGAAACCTCTGCCCATCCTGGAACGACCATGGAAGGAAGTGTCTATGGACTTCATTGTTGAATTACCTCCCTCTAAAGGGTTCTCTACTATTTTTGTCATTATTGACCGCCTCTCTAAGATGGCACACTTTCTCCCCATGGTGGGCACTCCCTCTGCCCTGGATACAGCTAATATTTTCATCAAGGAAGTAGTAAGGCTTCACGGGGTACCCAATAATATCTTCTCCGATAGAGGTGTTCAATTCACCTCTAAGTTTTGTAGGGAGCTTTGCAAAATACTGGAAATTAAAGTCAGTCTGTCTTCAGCCTACCATCCCCAAAGTAATGGCCAAACAGAGAGGACAGATCAAACATTAGAACAATATCTTCGTTTCTTCTGTTCTGGCTCCCAGGATGATTGGTCCACTCTCCTGCCCTATGCGGAGTTTGCTTATAATAATTTCATCCACTTAGCTACTAACCAAACACCTTTCTGGTCCAACTTCGGCTTTCACCCCTCCTTTCTTCCTAATTCCTTCCCTGAAATATCAGTTCCGGCTGTGCAAGACCGCATATGTCAGTAACTTGGTAGAAGGTCGAGATGCTGGGAGGGCTCCCCTTGCGGCTGAGCACAGCACACCACTAAAGGTGGAACAGCAGGTGTGGTGCCCACAGAAGCACGGGTGCCGGGTTGCTGGAGACAGGCATGCTTGAAAGGTCCAGGAGACAGAGTCCAGTGGTATAACTGAATAGCGGAGCCGTGAGCCAGGCCAGGGGTCATTCACAGAGAGACAGTCCAGGATCAGAATGACCTAAGATCAGCTGCGTCTTAGTACAGGGAGCAAGATAAGCAGAGTCCAAAAGCCAGGCCGTGGGTCAGATGCTAGGAGCAGGCAGGAGGAAGTCAGGTGCAAGCCAAAGGGTCAAGCCAGAGGATCAGAAAGAGCAGGTCAACCAGGGGCGGACTGACAACTCATGGGGCCCCCGGGCAATAGAAGATCATGGGGCCCCCTGTGTCTCCGCCCACATGCAAGCCGCACCTACACAAAGCCCCACTTACATGGGGCACACAGTAAGGCACATCACATGGCACACTGCAGAGCACGGGGCACATCATGGGGCACAGGGCATGGGGCACACAGTAGGGCACATCACAGGACACATAATGGGGCACCCAGCAGGGTTTATTATGCTGTACACATCAGGGCACATTATTGAGCACAGCATGGTGCATCACAGAGGGTACAGGGCACATCAGTGGGTACACAGCGGGGCACATCACAGAGCACATCAGGAGATACACAGCAGGGAACGTGCTGCACATCACAGGGCATGTGGCAAATAGTAGGGCACACAGCAGGGCACACAGTAGGGCACATCCTTGGGAACAGGACACAGGCGGTACACATCAGGGCACACATCCCAGGGCATGGGGCACACAGAGCACATTACAGGGCACACAGTAGAGCACAACAGGTGGTACACAGCAGGGCACATCACAAGGCACATCACAGGGCAAGGGGCACAGAGTAGGGCACATAAGGGGGTACACTAGCAGGGCACATCACAGGCCATGGGGCACGCAGTAGGGCAAATAGCAGGGCACAAACCAAAACACAGGGCACACAGTAGAGCACTGGGATCCTCCAGACTTAACACAGTGTCTTTCAGGGTAGCCATCAGGGCGGAAGGCGACACAGTGGGGGTGGAGGACACAGGGAGACACCATGGGGGGGGGGTTGGAGGGCACAGGGGGACACTGTAGGTGGGTGGAGGGCACAGGGGGACACTGTGTGTGAGTGGCACAGGGAGACACCATGGGGGGGGGATAGAAAACACAGGGGGACACTGTGGGGGGTGAAGGGCACAGGGAGATACTGTGGGGAGGTGGAGGGCACAGGGGGACACTGTGGGGAGGTGGGGGGCACAGGGGGACACTGTGGAGGGGTGGAGGGCACTGTGGGGGGGAGGTGGAGGGCACAGGGGGTCACTGTGGGGAGGTGGGGGGCACAGGGGGACACTGTGGGGAGGTGGGGGCACAGGGGGACACTGTGGGGAGGTGGAGGGCACAGGGGGACACTGGGGGGGTGGGGGGCACAGGGGGACACTGTGGAGGGGTGGAGGGCACTGTGGGGGGGGAGGTGGAGGGCACAGGGGGGCACTGTGGGGAGGTGGGGGGCACAGGGGGACACTGTGGGGAGGTGGGGGCACAGGGGGACACTGTGGGGAGGTGGAGGGCACAGGGGGACACTGGGGGGGTGGAGGGCACAGGGGGGCACTGTGGGGAGGTGAGGGCACACGGGGGCACTGTGGGGGGGGGTGGAGGGCACAGGGGGGCACTGTGGGGAGGGGGGAGGTGGAGGGCACAGGGGGGCACTGTGGGGGGCACAGGGGGACACTGTGGGGAGGTGGGGGCACAGGGGGACACTGTGGGGAGGTGGAGGGCACAGGGGGACACTGTGGGGGGGTGGAGGGCACAGGGGGGCACTGTGGGGAGGTGGAGTGCACAGGGGGACACTGTGGGGAGGTGGAGGGCACAGGGGGACACTGTGGGAAGGTGGGGGGGCACAGGGGGACACTGTGGGGAGGTGGAGGGCACAGGGGGCACTGTGGGGAGGTGGGGGGCACAAGGGGGCACTGTGGGGGGCACATGGGGACACTATGGGGAGGTGGGGGGGCACAGGGGGGCACTGTGGGGAGGTGAGGGCACAGGGGGGCACTGTGGGGAGGTGGGGGGGCACAGGGGGACACTGTGGGGAGGTGGGGGGCACAGGGGGGCACTGTGGGGAGGGGGGAGGTGGGGGGCACAAGGGGGCACTGTGGGGAGGTGGGGGGCACATGGGGACACTGTGGGGAGGTGGGGGGGCACAGGGGATCACTGTGGGGGAGGTGGGGGGCACAGGGGGTCACTGTGGGGAGGTGGGGGGCACTGTGGGGAGGTGGGGGGCACAGGAGGACACTGTGGGGAGGTGGGGGTCACTGTGGGGAGGTGGGGGGCACAGGGGGACACTGTGGGGAGGTGGGGGTCACTGTGGGGAGGTGGGGGGCACAGGGGGGCACTGTGGGGAGGTGGAGGGCACTGTGGGGAGCACAGGGGGCACTGTGGGGAGGTGGGGGCACAGGGGGTCACTGTGGGGAGGTGGGGGGCACAGGGGGACACTGTGTGGAGGTGGGGGTCACTGTGGGGCACAGGGGGACACTGTGGGGAGGTGGGGGGCACAGGGGGTCACTGTGGGGGGTGGAGGGCACAGGGGGCACTGTGGGGAGGTGGGGGGCACAGGAGGACACTGTGGGGAGGTGAGGGGCACAGGGGGACACTGTGGGGGCACAGGGGGACACTGTGGGGAGGTGGGGGTCACTGTGGGGAGGTGGGGGGCACAGGGGGACACTGTGGGGAGGTGGGGGTCACTGTGGGGAGGTGGGGGGCACAGGGGGTCACTGTGGGGGTGGAGGGCACACAGGGGGGCACTGTGGGGAGGTGGGGGGCACAGGGGGACACTGTGGGGAGGTGGGGGGCACAGGAGGACACTGTGGGGAGGTGGGGGGGCACAGGGGGACACTGTGGGGAGGTGGGGGGGCACAGGGGGACACTGTCGGGAGGTGGGGGGGCACAGGGGGACACTGTGGGGAGGTGGGGGGCACAGGGGGACACTGTGGGGAGGTGGGGGGCACAGGAGGACACTGTGGGGAGGTGGGGGGCACAGGGGGACACTGTGGGGAGGTGGGGGACACTGTGGGGAGGTGGGGGGCACAGGGGGACACTGTGGGTGGGAAGCTGTGCAGCAACTTTCTAATAGCAGCACGTGGTACAAGCTGCTGCACTTTCCTTCCTACATGCAGAGTAGCGCGGGAAGCGGCTGTATACAGACCTCTCGTGATGCGCTCCTCCTCCTCCTCGCTGGCCCCTCCTCTTTTCTGTCCGTCCGAGGTGATGACAGATACAAGCACCTGGGGTGGACGGGAGGGAAGGAGGGGCCGGCGGGGAGGAGGAGGAGCGCATCACGAGGTGTGTGTATACACTGCAGTCTCTTAGCAGTGAGCAGAGACCCGATCAGCCCGTCAATCACAGCTAGCTGACGTGACGGGTAGATCGGGTCCCGAAGTGGAAGCTGCCATGGGGCCCCCTACTGGCCACGGGCCCTCGGTCAGCGTCCGAACTGCCCGATGGTCAGTCCGCCCCTGAGGTCAACACAAGCCGGGTCGGTACACAGGAGATCAGATCAGCAGATAATACAGGGCACAGGAACACAGGGGAAGCTGAAGACAAACCAGCAATTGCAGACACTAGCAGACTTCCTTATATAGGCCCATGTGACCTGCTGGTAGAGATATTGGGTCCTAAAGTCCTTCTCCTGCCAGAGATGCTGGGTCCTAAAGTCTTTCTCCTGCCATAAGTGCTGGTAGAGATGCTGGGTCCTAGAGCCCTTCTCCTGCTGTTGATTCCCTGACAGTACCCCCCCCCCAACGGGCAGCCTCCGGGTGCCCATTTGGGCCATCTTCTCAGGGTATTTAGCCCAAAACTCTCAGACGAATCTAGGGGCATGTACATTGGCCTCAGGTTCCCAGGAGCTCTCCTCATGTGGAAACCCTTTCCATTAAATTAAGACCTGAATTGTCCTACCTCTCCGTTGACAGTCAAGGATGAATTCCACTTCAAATTCAGTCTCGTCTCCTACCAGGACCGGAGGTGGGGGTACTTCTTCTCTCCCTGGAAAAGAACTAGAAATGGCATGTTTAAGAAGTGCAACATGAAATACAGGGTGGATCTTATAAGATTCAGGTAAGGCAAGTTCGAAGGCTACTGGATTTATTTCGCGTTTAATTTCAAAACGACCAACAAACTTTGGCCCCAACTTTCGGGATGGACATGGCAGTTTGAGGTTTGCAGATGAGAGCCACACTTTGTCCCCCACTTTAAAGGCAGGGTTTACTCTTCTTTTCTTGTCATATTGTTTCTTATACCCTTCTTGGGCTTTCTGCATTGTGTCCTGGAGAATTTGATAATTGGTTTGAATGAAATTTATTCTGTCTTGAACTGCCGGAACTGAAGATTCGGGAATGATATTGGGTAGAAATGAAGGATGGTAGCCATAATTCGCCCAGAAGGGCGACTGGTTGGTAGCAGCGTGCACAGAGTTATTGTATGCGAATTCTGCACAGGGCAATAATGAAATCCAATCATCCTGAGAAAAGGAACAAAAACATCTTAGATACTGTTCTAGCGTTTAGTTAGTCCTTTCCATTTGACCATTGCTCTGGGGATGGTAGGCTGTGGAAAAACATGTTTCAATTGACAGCAATTTGCAAAGGTTCCTCCAGAACCTAGAGGTGAATTGAACACCTCTATCTGACACAATGTTGTCTGGTACACCATGCAATCTGACTATTTCTTTGATGAAAGTTTTTGCTGTGTCCATTGCGGAAGGTGTGCCCATCATTGGCAAGAAGTGTGCCATCTTGGATAGCTGGTCTACTACTACCAAGATGTGAATTCTTGGTAGTGAATTCTTCTGAAGGGGGTAAATCCACGATAAAGTCTAATGAAATGTTTTTCCAAGGCTGTTCCGTGACTGGCAGAGGTCTTAACAGGCCCCAGGATTTAGCGTTGGACCCCTTATTCCGCTGGCATGTTGTGCAAGAATTGACATACTCCTTACAATCGGATCTCAGAGTGGGCCACCATAAAGACCGTTGAACCAGTTCGGTCGTTTTTCGGACCCCAAAGTGGCCAGCCAATTGGTAGTCATGGAAAGTTCTTAAAACCTGAAGCCTGGCTTGCTGTGGGACAAAAATCTTGTTTTGATGCCAAAGGAGCCCCTCCTGGCTTCTTAGAGAGGAGATTTCTGCCTCCGTGCACTGGGTGGATGCCTGCTCAATTGAAATCCTTAAATCAGGCTAGATCAAGAGGAAATTTTGAGGGGACAGAATTGAACTGGGTGTGACCTCTTCCGGGGTGTCAGGGAACATTCGGGACAAGGCGTCGGCTTTTTCATTCTTAGACCCTGGGCGGAAGGTGATATGGAAGTTAAATCTAGAAAAGAATAGAGCCCATCGAGCCTGCCGAGGTCTCAGTCGCTTGGCCGTGCGGAGATATTCTAGGTTCTTATGGTCTGTAAAGATTAAGATAGGATGGACGGCACCCTCCAAGAGATATCTCCATTCCTCCAGAGCAGTCTTAATCGCCAAGAGCTCCGATCCCCCACGTCGTAGTTCTTCTCCGGCTGACTCATCTTCCGTGAAGAGAAGGCCATGGGATGAAGTAGGGCTTTGGGCCCCTGACGTTGGGAAAGAACTGCCCCCGGGGCTACTTCAGAGGCATCAACTTCCAGGACATAGGGTAAGGTAGCATCAGGATGCTGTAAGATTGGTGCGGAGGTAAAGAGGAGCTTCAGTTGATCGAAGGCAGTTTGTGCTGCTACTGACCACTGGAATCTGGTATGTTGGCGGGTTATCTGGGTGATAGGCACTACAGTGCTAGAGAAGTTCTTTATAAATCTCCTGTAGAAATTTGCGAAGCCGATGAACCTCTGAACACCCTTCTTATCAGATGGAGCCGGCCACTCAAGGATAGCCTTCACCTTTTGAGGATCCATAGCTACCCCGTTAGTGGTGATGATAAGTCCGAGGAATTGGATTGTCGTCTTCTCAAAGTCGCATTTCTCAGCTTTTACATACAATCCATGTGTTCTGAGGATGCCCAGTACCTTTTTTACATGTGTTCTGTGAAGCTCCAGATTAGCTGAGAATATGAGAATATCGTCGAAGTAGACGATAACGAAGTGGTCTAAGTACTGCCGAAAAATATCATTTATGAAATGTTGGAATGTGGCCGGGGCGTTGCATAGTCCAAACGGCATTACTAAGTATTCAAAGTGCCCGAATCTTGTTCTGAATGCTGTTTTCCACTCATCCCCCTCTTGGATACGGACAAGATTGTAAGCTCCACGTAGGTCTAATTTGGTGAAAATGTGGGCTGTACGAAACCTCTGGAAGAGTTCGGGGATGAGGGGGAGCGGATAGCGATTTTTTAGAGTAATTTTGTTTAAGTCCCTGTAGTCCACACATGGCCTCAAGGTTTTATCTTTTTTCTCAACAAAGATAATGCCGGCACCGGCGGGAGAGGAGGAAGGGCGGATAAATCCCTTTTCAAGGTTTTCATCAACATAATGCCTCAAAGTTTCAAGTTCAGTCTCGGAAAGAGGAAAAGTACGGCCAAAAGGAATCTCAGCCCTCTGTAGCAAGTCAATGGGCCAATCATAGGGACGGTGTGGGGGTAGAGCATCTGCCTTCTTCTTGTCAAAAACATCTTGGAATTCATGGTAGGCCCCTGGTATATTGGAATCCACACTGGGTGTGGGTAGGACAGACAGACAACTAGAAAAGTCCTTGGATTCAGGAGCAAGACAATGCTGCCGGCAGTAGGAAGAAGTGAAGAGAACTTCCCTCTTGGACCAGTCAGTCTGAGGATTGTGCGCCTGTAGCCATGGAATTCCCAGGATCACAGGGAATATAGGGGAGCTCAGGATGTCAAAATGTAGAAATTCCTGGTGACTAGAATTGATGGAGGTAAAGATAGGTGCCGTTTCTTGGGTGACATGCCCGGAACTAGGCATTGAGCCTAGATGAACGGTCAATCGTTGCCTTTTGTGGTGAAGAGGGATAGCGAGTCTCTTTGCCAAGGTCAGATCCAAGAAACAGCTGCATCCACTACTGCTTGGAGATGAACTTCCTCTCCTGCCACCAGTAATGTGACAGGAAGACTGATATGGGTTGGAGAAAACCTGGATACCTGGAAATTGACCGGAGTGCGGGGAACTGATTTCCTGGGTCTTACAAGGTTATGTAATGTCCTGTTCCCCCACAGTAGAAGCAAAGGTTTGCCTGTCGGCGATGAAGTCTCTCCTCTGAAGTTAATGTTGGATGGGCCAGGCCAAGCTGCATGGGTTTGGATGTAGGCGGGACTTCGGGCTGCCGAAGGGTTTGGATACGTTCAGACCGGCGTTCCCGTAAGCGTCTATCGATTTGAATGGTCAGTAGGATGAGACCTTCTAGTGTTGAGGGGGTCTCAATTCTGGACAGTTCATCCTTGAGGGATTCGGACAGCCGCAGCCGATACTGATAACTTAACGCTGCCTCGTTCCAACCTGAGTCTGAGAACCAGGTACGGAATTGCACCGTGTAATCTTCCACAGGGCGCTGACCCTGCCGTAGGGTATGCAGAGCAGATTCAGCAGTGGCCACCCGCAGGGGGTCATCATATAATTGGCCCATGGTTTCGAAGAACTGGTCCACAGAGTTGATGAGAGGACTCTCCTGCTCCAATAAGCCATGAGCCCATACTTGGGGTTCATCAGTCAACAAAGAAATAATGAATCCCACCTTCACTGTTTCAGTGGAAAAAGTCAGTGGTTGCAGTGCTCACTGGAGAAGCATTCTGGTGTTAGTACTCGTGGTTCCGGAGGGGGCATCACCACAGTAGGAGTAACTACCGGAGGGTTGGCGGAAGACGGCCCTTGATCTGTGGCGGTAGGTGTCGCAGACAGGTGCTGCAGGCGGTCCTCTAACTGAGAGTACCCTTTCTGGAGTTTTTGGATGACCTGAGTGAGGGCTGTGATCTGTAGACTTGTGGCTTCCAGCGGGGAGACACCTCCGTCGGCCTCTGACATGGCTGGTTTGTACTGTCAGTAACTTGGCAGGAGGCCGAGATGCTGTGAGGGCTCCCCTTGCGGCCGAGCGCAGCACACCACTGAAGGTGGAACAGCAGGTGTGGTGCCCACAGAAGCACAGGTGCCGGGTTGCTGGAGACAGGCGTGCTTGAAAGGTCCAGGAGACAGAGTCCAGTGGAATAACTGAATAGCGGAGCCGGGAGCCAGGCCAGGGGTCATTCACAGAGAGACAGTCCAGGATCAGAATGACCTAAGATCAGCTGCGTCTTAGTACAGGGAGCAAGATAAGCAGAGTCCAAAAGCCAGGCCGGGGTCAGATGCTGGGAGCAGGCAGGAGGAAGTCAGGTGCAAGCCAAAGGGTCAAGCCAGAGGATCAGGAAGAGCAGGTCAAAACAAGCCAGGTCGGTACACAGGAGATCAGATCAGCAGATAATACAGGGCACAGGAACACAGGGGGAGCTGAAGGCAAACCAGCAATTGCAGACACTAGCAGACTTCCCTATATAGGCCCATGTGACCTGCTGGTAGAGATACTGGGTCCTAAAGTCCTTCTCCTGCCAGAGATGCTGGGTCCTAAAGTCCTTCTCCTGCCATAAGTGCTGGTAGAGATGCTGGGTCCTAGAGCCCTTCTCCTGATGTTGATTCCCTGACAGCATAACTTCCATCCAGTCAAATTTTCAAAAACTTCAGGAAACCACGCAGAAGGCCCAGGACAGTTACAAAAGACACTATGACAAGGGAAGAAAGGAAAATCCAGCCTTCAAGGTAGGGGATGAGGTCTGGCTATCCGGCATTAACCTTAGGCTACCTTGTCCTTCTCGGAAATTAGAGTCGAAGTTCATCGGCCCTTTCAAAGGATTGTGAACTCTGTGGCTTTTGAATTAGCCTTACTCAGTTCCTATAGGATACACCCTGTGTTTCACGTATCCCTACTGAAACCGGTGATTCCTAGCCCTTTTTCAGGAAGAAAAAGACCACCTCCTCCTCCGATTGAAATCGATGGCGAGAATGAGTTCGAGGTGGAAGCTATAATTGACTGCAAGAAGAAGGGCAAGCAGCTCCAGTACTTGATTAAATGGAAGGGCTACCCTCCTGAGGATAATTCTTGGGAACCTTCAAGTTATTTACACGCTCCACGCTTAATCCAAGCCTTCCACAAGAAACACCCGGGCTTACTGTCCAGATTGGGCGTCCAGAGGCCGCCTCTCGGGGGGGCACTGTCAGGAAAGAAGCAAGTACTAGTCTCGCCAATATCACTGCCTTCCTTCGCACATGCGCGGTACAGCGGCACTCCGGCACATCCCTGGGCACAATACAGCGGAACAGCTAATGCGCGTGTGCAATTCAGTGAAACGGCTAATGTTGGTGTGCAGTTCAGTGACCTTGACCTTGACCTACTCTGATCTCTTCCTGCATCTGACCCTCGGCTTGCCTCTTAGACCTCTCTACTTGCTTCCTGTGTTTGACCCTCAGCCTGTCTACGGATATTGCTTCCTGTCTCCAGTGATTGACCCTCAGCCTGCTCCTGGAATTTTGCTATTGTCTTCAGTGCTCGGCCACTGGCTTGCTCACAGACTTTGCCTCCAGTTATCTGTGTTTGACCCTTGGTCTGTGTTACGGACTTTGCTATTAGTCTCCAGTTCTAAATCATCAGCCTGCTGACAGACCTGCTAACAATCTTTTGCACTAGACTGTTTTGCCTATCTAAGAGACTCTTACCAGTCACCGGTGTTTGGCCCCCGGCCTGTTGTTGGATTAGCTGTTCGTCTTCCTTCTTGAGCTTCAGCATCTTCCAGTCCTGCACAGATGTCTCACTGCCGGTGACCTTCACGTAAGATCTGCCCTGCCTGCTGGTGACTCGTGCCTCTTTGTGCCCTTCACCCCCTGTACCGTCTCCAGTAGTGGAGTGCGCTTAGTCGCAAGAGGTTACCGTTCTCAGCATCTCGGCCTCGGTTAGTACCCTTACCTGACAACGTTGCTGGTCCTTGTTGGGCATACATTGTAATGTTCTTTTTTTCATGCAGCTTGTGGGAGCAAACGCTGTTACTCTCAAGATTAAGAAATCAGTGCTGCAGCTGAATGGCGTACCTGCTAAGCAAATGATGGTTAACAATAAAACAAAGTAACATTACAGTATAACAGTTAGACTTCCAATACCTGCAAACCAAATACGATAAAACATAGTAAAAATAAAACATTTTTTAATGCAATCTGTGCTTAAAAAATATATGCCGAAGCATGGGGGCATCCTCCCCTAATGTTAGGAGCAAATCGCTCCTCCACCCCTGCCCCCATGCTTCAGCATATATGCTCTTTTTTTTAACTGTGGTGGTGAAATCACCTCCGACAGCGCTGGAGTCATGGCTTTATGTATCGTGGGAGCAAACGCTGTTGCTGTCAAGATAAATAAACCCGTGCTGCAGCTGAATGGCGTACCTGCTAAGCAAATGATGGTTAACAATAAAACAAACATTACAGTATAACATACCATACCTGCAAAGCAAATACAATAAAACATAGTAAAAATAAAACGATAGAGAACGATAGATATAGCATAATAGTGAGCGAACAGTAGAGAGGACAGTAGGGAGCGAACATAAGAGAGAGAACAATAGAGAGAGAGAGAGAGAGAGAGAGAGAAGAAAAATACAACCACAACTATTTTTGGCTTTTTTATTTTTTATTTTTTTTGTGTTTTTGTGTGTGTGTTTTTTTTTTTTTTTCACTTTTTTCACTTTTATAAAAACCGTAAAAAAACCATCAACTGAACGTTGCAAATTAGGGTCTCTCAAAATGTGATGGCCATCACATCTTTCAAGACCGCGAGACCCTGTGTACGTGTGCCTATGACAGTGTGGTGCTGTACCCTACGCTAATACACAACTAGTGTGTGATAGCGTTTGAAACAGTCACCAATGCAAAGACCAGGTTGGTCAGGACAGGAGGGACAATAAAAGCGGGTGTCACGCCTAAATCCAGGCTTTCTACAGACACAAAATCTTCTTTGGGTGTTCTTTGGGTAGGGGTACCAGAGAGGACATGCAGAAAATGCCTCTCATGCAGCTGGCTTACAGCATTTGCATTGAGAAGTTGGGCCAGAGCACCGTCTGGAAACGGAAGGGCTCTGTTGATCTCTTCCTGGAATTTAAGGAAGGATCCAGTTCGTCCGGAAGCTTTGTATAGCCCAAAAGCATTCAGCAAAGCCAAATGAAATAAATAAACAGACACTTTTTTGTACCAGCATCTGGCCTTACGGGCAATTAGGTACGGTACCAACAACTGGTCGTTGAGGTCCACCCCCCCCCATATTTTGGTTATATTCGTGAACACAGAGGGGTTTCTCCACAACATCAGTCGCCGTAGGAATTTGGACTGTCGTGTCTGCGTGAAGGAAAGAAAGAACGAAAACATTCTTATTATCCCTCCACTTCACAGCAAGCAAGTTATTACACTTCAAGCAGGCTTTCTCCCCCAGCCTAAGACGGGAATCTACAAGCCGCTGGGGAAAGCCCCGGCGATTAGATCGCACAGTGCCACATGCTCCAATTTGTTGATCAAACAAGTGACTAAAAAGTGGCACACTCGTGTAATAATTATCCACATACAAGTGGTACCCCTTTCCAAATAAGGGTGACACCAAGTCCCACACAATCTTACCAGCGCTCCCTATGTAATCTGGGCAGTTTGGTGGCTCTACGTGACTATCTCTTCCCTCATAAACCATTAAACTATATGTATAGCCTGTGGCCCTGTCACAGAGCTTGAACATCTTGACCCCGTATTTGGCACGCTTGCTGGGAAGATACTGTTTGAATGACAAACGGTCAGAAAACTTAATCAGGGACTCATCAGCGCAGGTAACTTGATGGGGAGTAAACAAGGCTGCAAGGGGCCTAATTTTGTAGAGCCCATCAAATTCAGGGTCACCCCGAGGATGACAGAGTTCATTATCATTGAAATACATGAACCAAAAGATGTGCTCGTATCGTGTCCTGGTCATGGAGGTCATGGAGAACACGGGCGTAAGGTGAATTGGGTCAGTGGACCAATATGACTGCAACTCACTCTTTTTAGTTACACCCATGAGGAGGGATAGGCCCAGGAAGGTCTTAAATTCGGAGAATGTAATTGGTCTCCAATCTATGGCAAGGGTCAGCTGGGGATTAGCAGCGATGAATTGACCAGCATATAAATTGCTTTGGTCCACAATAGATCTATAGAGATCTTCAGTGAAAAACAGTGAATAAAAAGTGACATAAAATCAACTGTTTCCATCTGAATTCCGGGTTGGCCAGTGAATGGGGGAAGTACGGGTGCTGCAGAAGTGGTGGGTTCCCAATTAGGATTGGCGATTGCAGCAGGAAGGGCACTATGGGCACGACGGGCCTGTGTTTGTCTTCTTCTTGGTGGCAGCGGGACACTATTCGTGCTTGCCACCTCGCCAACTTGAACTGCACTTATGGGACTCGCCATGTCACCACGTGATACTGCAGTGCTGGATGTATGACCGGGGTGTCCTAGGCTGCTTGTGCTTGCCAGTTCACCAGAAGGAATAGCGGCGCTAGTACTGGCTCTCTGCTCCATACGAGGGACCTGCGGTTCTTGCACCTCAAAGACAGCAGAAGAAGATCTGGGTCTGGTACGCCTGACCGTTGTCAGAGCTATCTGTCAGGGTGCCGCTGCTGTCTACAGGTTCGTATTCCGAGCCTGACAGATGAGTGACTTCCTCTTCACTATCTGTCATGCTCAGAAACGTGTAGGCCTCTTCACTACTGTACCTTCGATTTGACAATTTTGGTCTCTAAATTTACTGGTACAGTAGTGAGACTCACAGGTAAAAAAGCTCCTGACTGTTAGCAACTGATTCAAATGCTACCAAAAAAACTGTTAGCGTTCGCAGGGATCAGGCCTGACTCTGCAAATGCTGCAGTTATGTGTGTTGTGTTTTGTAAGTGATGCCCCGTACACACGGTCGGATTTTCCGATGGAAAATGTCCGATTGGAGCGTGTTGTCGGGAATTCCGCCAGTGTGTGGACTCCATCGGACATTTTCGGTCGGATTTTCCGACAAACAAAGTTTGAGAGCAGGCTATAAAATTTTCCGACAACAAAATCTGTTGTCGGAAATTCCGATCGTGTGTACACAAATCCGATGGACAAAGTGCCACACATGCTCAGAATAAACAAAGGCTATTGGCCACTGCCCCGTTTATAGTCCCGACGTACGTGTTTTACGTCACCGCGTTTAGAACGATCGGATTTTCCGACAACTTTGTGTGACCGTGTGTATGTAAGACAAGTTTGAGCCAACATCCGTCGGAGAAAATCCTAGGATTTTGTTGTCGGAATGTCCGAACAAAGTCCGATCGTGTGTACGTGGCATGACAGTGATCGATTAATACTGCACTTGGGTGGGCGGGGCTGGGCTGGGCGGAGGGGCTAAACGCAGGTGCTAGCAGGTATCTGGGCTGATCCTGCTAACACTGCGTTCTTGGGGACCCTAAACTGCTGGGGACGCTAGTATATATCTGATCAGATCAGCTACCAATCCATTCAGACACTATACTACTAAGGAAGGCGTATGGTGCGTGTGTGGGTGTTAGCGCTGCTGGCACTGATCTGACACTGCCTGGTGCGACGCAGACCCTATCTGACGCTAAAACCTAACTTTGATCACCCGCCGGGTGATCAGGGGGTTAAACCCTTATTGGGTAAAAGACGGCGGGTGCCCTGACGCTCTAAAAAATAAACTACCTAAACTACGTCACCCGTGACAGTTATACTCAGATCACAGGTGACAGTGAGTAATCAAGGGGTTAAACCTTTATTGGGGAGGGTTAGGGGGGGTCCCTAGACCTATCTGGGCCTAAGACTAGTTACCCTAACACTGATTAGCGTCACTAATGACACCAGTACAGCGATCAAAAAAAATTCTGAACGCTGCACTGGGTGACACAGTGACAGGTGATGAAGGGGTTAACTGGGGGGGTGATTGGGGGGTGAATTGTGTGCCTACATGACCTGGTGTCAGTGTAGTGTTGTGCAACTCACGTTTAGATGCTCTCTCCTCTTGGTCTGGAACGGAAAAGACCAACACGAGGAGAGATAACATCACTTACACCACAGGGAAAGATTCTCATTCGTCAGGACCGATCACCAAGTCCAGGCCAGATTTCATTGGCCTGGGCCAGGGGATTGATCGGTTCCTGATCGATTCCGATCGTAGCGGGAGGCGCCCGACGTAGCATGACGGGCGATTCGCCTGCTTGTGCCATTCTGCCGCAGTATTCGGCAGGCGGTTAACGGGATAATATTGAAGCTGCTTTGCTTGTGATGCTGATGGTGTTATTGCAAGCAAATTTTCAAAGGCTTCTTTTTTCTAGTGGTATCAAGAATAATATTATTATGCTTTTTTTTTTTTTTTTATTTTGGCAAGTTACCACAACACAATTGTCCCGTAGTTTTTAAGATCAAAGATACAATCATGTTGGTGTCCCTTGTCAATTTTACATTGTATTTTTTAAAATGTAACTACCTACTCCCAAACTGTCATTTGAAGTAAAACACATAGCCAAGTATTATTCTCCACAATTTTTTTTATTGTGCATTAAAAAAAGAAAACAAATAAAATTAGACATGCTATCTGCCAATAGAAAATGTCTGGTTGACGAAACGAACTGAAAAGCGCTAAATGAAAAGCGCGAAAAGAAAAGTGCGAATCAACACTCACCGAACCTCTACTAACACGAAATTAGCAGAAGGATGGAAGGGTGGTGCTAAAGAGCTGTAAAACCTCGTAGTACGTCTAATACGTCACTACGTTTGTAATTGTTGGCCAACAATTGTGTGACCGTGTGTATGCAAGACTAATTTCGGCCAACGCCCTTCGGACAAAATTCCACTTTTTTTGGCCAACAATTCGATCGTGTGTACAAGGCTTTACTTTTATTCAGCCCCACAGTACTGCAAGCACCAAAAGTCACCATTGAGACTTGTAGTTCCGGCTGCTGTACACTGATCATAGTAAATTGTTTGTTGCACACCTCTGTTCAGAAAAAAAGCTTTGTATTCTTTTCACTGATGGCAAGTCTCTGAGTGATTTGAGGAGGGCAGATTATGACGTTCATTTGCCCCTTCTCCAATCACAGAAAGCCTTGCATTGTCTGAAAAGAATACAGCTTTTTCTGTATAAGGATGTGTAAATCCTGGAATTACAAGTCTCAGTGACAGTCGCTTGGCGTTTACACACTGTGCAGGCTGAATGAAAAGAAGAGTTTTATCAAAAGGAGCAGCAGCTAAATGTGTGATATCCATGAAGTGATTTCATTTTACACAAGAAATTTTTTACACAACAAAAATATTGCTGGTCTTCCGTAATCACTAGCAGCTGCATTAGATAGCACGATTGGCTGCTAATGCTAGTGATCCTTTAGCGCATGGTAGTGATCAGTCACTCAGCAACGGAGTTACAGATTGATGGAACCATTGCAACAAAGGCACAGAAACAAAAATGTTATAGCTACTACAAATCCCTGCTCCAAAATCACCCAAGAAGAGCAAGCTGGTCAGATAATGAAATGTTTCCACTATTCCACTACAGCAAAATGCCAAAGCATGTTCCTGGGGTCTAAAAAATGTAAATTAAGGGTTTTTTTTTTCTTTTTGTGAGAAACCAGTGGTGAGATGGTTGTGGTTTTGTAAAGGCTGTTTGTTTATTGCTGCCAGTTCACTGAAACAGCTGGAGTGGAATCAAGCCTTTCCTCTATCTTTTACTTAAAAGCAGTTGTAAACCACAGCTGGTAATTAAAAAAAAAAAAACCTGTAAGGCACTTGTATAATGTGCTGGTATGCATCAAAAACCAGCACATTATGGAATACTTACCGTAGAATGAAGCGTTATTATAGGCTTATCTGTAGGTAAAAATTACAAAGCAGGCTTTAATACCGCTTTAATGATTTGATCTAATAAAGTGGAATAATATCAATACATGACTAACTAACAAGTTGGAAATTAACGTTTAAAATACCTAATTCATCTGGAGTGGGACTTTTAAGGTGCCAACAATACAATGTACTTTATTGTAACATGTATCACTGATTAAAATGTGACACAATAAAATAAAGAGGAAGGAGGAGGTTAGGTGGCCATCATCACCCCCGCATAAAATAACAGGTTGTTAAACAATTCATCTATTGATGCAGGATTTGCACAACAGATGACATATCTTTTATGATATTATCATTTAATAAAGCTGGTCAATGATTTCTTCAATGCTTTTTGCAATAAGCTTCTTAAGGAAGATATCCTACATGACTGTAGATTTGTTGTGTTGCCCTCAATCAGAAAGGGACCAAGAGGAGTCACAGGACAGGGATGGGGTTATCAAGCACCCAAACAGGGGTCAGTAGAGGAAATAACAAGGTTAATTGTCAGCTTTAGTAATATACACTATATTACCAAAAGTATTGGGACACCTGCCTTTATACGCACATGAACTTTAATGACATCCCAGTCTTTGTCCGTAGGGTTCAATATTGAATTGGCCCACCCTTTGTAGCTATAACAGCTTCAACTCTTCTGGGAAGGCTGTCCACAAGGTTTAGGGGTGTGTCTAGGGGAATGTTTGACAATTCTTCCAGAAGTGCATTTGTGAAGTCAGGCATTGATGTGGATGATGAAGAGAGGAAAAAAGGAATCCCCAATACCGCATATTCATGCACGTGGTATATAATGAAAGACATACAAGAAGGGAGTGAGGGTAGCGTGGAGGAACTTGGAGGGCACCCAATCACCCACACAGCAGTTTTCATGCAAAAGGTAGCAATGTGGCTGACTGTGAGCAAACAGCAGAGATTTTAAAATGCAGCTGTGAGGAAGAAAACTAGAAACTCTCAAGGAATTGCTGCTGTAGTGCACATGCATCTGCATCCACCTGACTCCAACCAACTTTATTGAATGAAAATATCACAAAAGATGAGTAATCTGTTGTGCTAATAGAGGTGCTCCAAAATTTCAGCCACCGAAAAATATCGTCCGATACCGAATTGGGGCAGGGTCTGCCCAGGGTGCCGCCCATTGCGGGAGTGTCACCCTGGCGTGCCCAGTCCTCCACTCCTCACAGTGATCTCCGCGTGTCATGGAGCTGAATTGCAGGGTCCGCAATAGCAATGTCCCGTCTCTTGTGATAGACGGCACACTGCTCCAATGGTGGGACATTGAATCAGTGTGACGTGATCACAGGAGGCAGGACATTGTTACTGCCGCCCGGGCAATTCAAATCCGCTCCGTAACGCACAGAGATCACCGCTCTTATCCAGGCACAGGCAGGCTGCATCCACAGGCACGGGTGAGACTGCTGGGCACAGATAGGCTGCATATGACGGGCACTGGTGAGGCTGCTGGGCACAGGCAGGCTGCATATGATGGGCACTGGTGAGGCTGCTGGGCACAGGCAGGCTGCATATGATGGGCACTGGTGAGGCTGCTGGGTATAGGCAGGCTGCATATGACAGGCATTGGTGAGGCTGCTGGGCACAGGCAGCTGCATATGAGGGGCACTGGTAAGGCAGCTGGGCACAGGCAGGCTGCATATGACTGCACTGGTAAGGCTGCTGAGCAAAGGTAGGCTGCATATAAAGGGCACAGGAAGGCTGCAGAAACTGAGGACATGATAAAAGAGATGGTCAGAGACTGAGGACATGATACTAGAGATGGTTAGAGTCTGAGGACATGATACAACAGATGGCCAGAGACTGCAGACATGATACAAGAGATGGTCAAAGACTGCAGACATGACACAAAAGATGGTTAGAGACTGAGGACATGATACAATAGATGGTTAGAGACTGAGGACATGATACAAGAGATGGTCAGAGACTGCAGACATAATACAAGAGATGGTCAGAGACTGGGGACATGATACAAGAGATGGTTAGAGACTGAAGACATGATAAAACAGATGGTCAGAGACTGAGGACATAATATAAGAGATGGTCAGAGACTGCAGACATGATACAAGAGATGGTCAAAGACTGCAGACATGACACAAGCGATGGTTAGAGACTAAGGACATGATACAACAGATGGTTAGAGACTAAGGATATGATACAAGAGATGGTTAGAGACTGAGGATATGATATAAGGGATGGTCAGAGACTGCAGACATGATACAAGAGATGGTCAGAGACTGAGGACATGATACAAGAGATGGTTAGAGACTGAGGAAATGATACAAGAGGTAGGCAGAGACTGAGGACATGATAAAGAGATGGTCAGAGACTGAGGACATGATACAAGAGATGGTTAGAGAATGACAACATGATACATTAGATGGTTAGAGACTGAGGACATGATACAAGAGATAGTTAGAGACTGAGGACATGATACAGGAGATGGTTAGAGAAGAGGACATGATACAAGAGATGGTTAAAGACTGAGGACATGATACAAGAGGTGGTCAGAGACTGCGGAGATGGTACAAGAGATGGTCAGAGACTGAGGACATGATACAAGAGATGGTTAGAGACTGAGGACATGATACAAAAGATGGTCAGAGACTGCAGACATGATACAAGAGATAGTCAAAGACTGCAGACATGACACAAGAGATGGTTAGAGACTGAGGAAATGATACAACAGATGGTGAGAGACTGCAGACATGATACAAGAGATAGTCAAAGACTGCAGACATGACACAAGAGATGGTTAGAGACTGAGGACATGACACAAGAGATGGTTAGAGACTGAGGAAATGATGCAACAGATGGTCAGAGACTGCAGACATGATACAAGAGATGGTCAGAGACTGGAGACATGATACAAGAGATGGTCAGAGACCGATGAAATGATACAAGAGATGGTTAGAGACTGAGGAAATGATACAAGAGGTAGTCAGAGACTTAGAACATGATAAAGAGATAGTCAGAGACTGCGGACATGATAAAGACATGGTTAGAGACTGAGGACATAATACAAGAGATGCGTGGAGACTGAAGATATGATACAAGAGATGGTTAGAAACTGAGGACATGATACAATAGATGGTTAGAGACTGAGGACATGATACAAGAAATGGTTAGAGACTGAGGACATGATATAAGAGATGGTTAGATACTGAGGACATGATATAAGAGGTAGTCAGAGACTGAGAACATGATAAAGAGATGGTCAGAGACTGCGGAAATGATACAAGAGATGGTTGGAGACTGAGGATATGATACAAGATGTGGTTAGAAACTGAGGACATGATACAAGAGATGGTTAGAGACTGAGGACATGATACAAGAGATGGTTAGAGACTGAGGACATGATACAGGAGATGGTTAGAGACTGAGGACATGATACAAGAGATGGTTAAAGACTGAGGACATGATACAAGAGGTGGTCAGAGACTGCGGACATGATACAACAGATGGTCAGAGACTGCAGACATGATACAAGAGATAGTAGGAGACTGTGGACATATTACAAGAGATGGTTAGAGACTGCAGATATGATACAAGAGATGGTAAGAGAATGAGGACATGATACAAGAGATGGATAGAGACTGAAGAAATGATACAAGAGATAGTCAGAGACTGAGGACATGATAAAGAGATGATCAGAGACTGAGGACATGATACAAGAGATGGTTGGAGATTGAGGATATGATACAAGAGATGGTTAAAGACTGAGGACATGATACAAGAGATGATTAGAGACTGAGGACATGATACAAGAGATCGTTAGAGACTGAGGACATTATACAGGAGATGGTTAGAGACTGAAGACATGATACAATAGATGGTTAAAGACTGAGGACATAATACAAGAGGTGGTCAGAGACTGCAGACATGATACAGGAGATGGGCAGAGACTGAGGACATGATAAAAGAGATGGTTAGAGACTGAGGGCATGATACAACAGATGGTCAGAGACTGCAGACATGATACAAGATATGGTCAAAGACTGCAGACATGACACAAGAGATGGTTAGAGACTGAGGACATGATACAAGAGATGATTAGAGACTGAGGACATGATACAAGAGATGTCAGAGACAGCAGACATGATACAAGATATGGTCAGAGACTGAGGACATGATAAAGAGATGGTTAGAGACTGAGGACATAATACAAGAGATGGTTGGCGACTGAGGATTTGATACAAGAGATGATTAGAAACTGAGGACATGATACAAGCGATGCTTAGAGACTGAGGACATGATATAAGAGATGGTTAGATACTGAGGACATGATACAACAGATGGTCAGAGACTGCAGACATTATACAAGAGATGGTTGGAGACTGTGGACATATTACAAGAGATGGTTAGACACTGCAGACATGATACAAGAGATGGTAAGAGACTGAGGACATGACACAAGAGATGGTTAGAGACTGAGGACATGATACAAAAGATGGTCAGAGACTGCAGACATGATACAAGAGATAGTCAAAGACTGCAGACATGACACAAGAGATGGTTAGAGACTGAGGAAATGATACAACAGATGGTCAGAGACTGCAGACATGATACAAGAGATAGTCAAAGACTGCAGACATGACACAAGAGATGGTTAGAGACTGAGGACATGACACAAGAGATGGTTAGAGACTGAGGAAATGATACAACAGATGGTCAGAGACTGCAGACATGATACAAGAGATGGTCAGAGACTGGAGACATGATACAAGAGATGGTCAGAGACCGATGAAATGATACAAGAGATGGTTAGAGACTGAGGAAATGATACAAGAGGTAGTCAGAGACTTAGAACATGATAAAGAGATAGTCAGAGACTGCGGACATGATAAAGACATGGTTAGAGACTGAGGACATAATACAAGAGATGCGTGGAGACTGAAGATATGATACAAGAGATGGTTAGAAACTGAGGACATGATACAATAGATGGTTAGAGACTGAGGACATGATACAAGAAATGGTTAGAGACTGAGGACATGATATAAGAGATGGTTAGATACTGAGGACATGATATAAGAGGTAGTCAGAGACTGAGAACATGATAAAGAGATGGTCAGAGACTGCGGAAATGATACAAGAGATGGTTGGAGACTGAGGATATGATACAAGATGTGGTTAGAAACTGAGGACATGATACAAGAGATGGTTAGAGACTGAGGACATGATACAAGAGATGGTTAGAGACTGAGGACATGATACAGGAGATGGTTAGAGACTGAGGACATGATACAAGAGATGGTTAAAGACTGAGGACATGATACAAGAGGTGGTCAGAGACTGCGGACATGATACAACAGATGGTCAGAGACTGCAGACATGATACAAGAGATAGTAGGAGACTGTGGACATATTACAAGAGATGGTTAGAGACTGCAGATATGATACAAGAGATGGTAAGAGAATGAGGACATGATACAAGAGATGGATAGAGACTGAAGAAATGATACAAGAGATAGTCAGAGACTGAGGACATGATAAAGAGATGATCAGAGACTGAGGACATGATACAAGAGATCGTTAGAGACTGAGGACATTATACAGGAGATGGTTAGAGACTGAAGACATGATACAATAGATGGTTAAAGACTGAGGACATAATACAAGAGGTGGTCAGAGACTGCAGACATGATACAGGAGATGGGCAGAGACTGAGGACATGATAAAAGAGATGGTTAGAGACTGAGGGCATGATACAACAGATGGTCAGAGACTGCAGACATGATACAAGATATGGTCAAAGACTGCAGACATGACACAAGAGATGGTTAGAGACTGAGGACATGATACAAGAGATGATTAGAGACTGAGGACATGATACAAGAGATGTCAGAGACAGCAGACATGATACAAGATATGGTCAGAGACTGAGGACATGATAAAGAGATGGTTAGAGACTGAGGACATAATACAAGAGATGGTTGGCGACTGAGGATTTGATACAAGAGATGATTAGAAACTGAGGACATGATACAAGCGATGCTTAGAGACTGAGGACATGATATAAGAGATGGTTAGATACTGAGGACATGATACAACAGATGGTCAGAGACTGCAGACATTATACAAGAGATGGTTGGAGACTGTGGACATATTACAAGAGATGGTTAGACACTGCAGACATGATACAAGAGATGGTAAGAGACTGAGGACATGACACAAGAGATGGTTAGAGACTGAGGACATGATACAAAAGATGGTCAGAGACTGCAGACATGATACAAGAGATAGTCAAAGACTGCAGACATGACACAAGAGATGGTTAGAGACTGAGGAAATGATACAACAGATGGTGAGAGACTGCAGACATGATACAAGAGATAGTCAAAGACTGCAGACATGACACAAGAGATGGTTAGAGACTGAGGACATGACACAAGAGATGGTTAGAGACTGAGGAAATGATACAACAGATGGTCAGAGACTGCAGACATGATACAAGAGATGGTCAGAGACTGGAGACATGATACAAGAGATGGTCAGAGACCGATGAAATGATACAAGAGATGGTTAGAGACTGAGGAAATGATACAAGAGGTAGTCAGAGACTTAGAACATGATAAAGAGATAGTCAGAGACTGCGGACATGATAAAGACATGGTTAGAGACTGAGGACATAATACAAGAGATGCGTGGAGACTGAAGATATGATACAAGAGATGGTTAGAAACTGAGGACATGATACAATAGATGGTTAGAGACTGAGGACATGATACAAGAAATGGTTGGCGACTGAGGATTTGATACAAGAGATGATTAGAAACTGAGGACATGATACAAGCGATGCTTAGAGACTGAGGACATGATATAAGAGATGGTTAGATACTGAGGACATGATACAACAGATGGTCAGAGACTGCAGACATTATACAAGAGATGGTTGGAGACTGTGGACATATTACAAGAGATGGTTAGACACTGCAGACATGATACAAGAGATGGTAAGAGACTGAGGACATGACACAAGAGATGGTTAGAGACTGAGGAAATAATACAAGAGGTAGTCAGAGACGGAGGACATGATAAAGAGATGGTCAGAGACTGTTGACGTGATATAAGAGATGGTTAGACACTGAAGACATGATATAAGAGATGGTCAGAGACTGCAGGTAGGATACAAGAGATGGTTAGAGACTGTGGACATATTAGAAGAGATGGTTAAAGACTGCAGACATGATACAAGAGATGGTAAGAGACTGAGGACATGATACAAGAGATGGTTAGAAACTGAGGACATGATACAACAGATGGTCAGAGACTATAGACATGATACAAGAGATGGTCAGAGACTGAGGACATGACAAAAGAGATGGATAGAGACTGAGGACATTATACAAGAGGTGGTCAAAGACTGCAGACATGATACAAGAGATGGTTAGAAACTGAGGACAAGATACAAGAGATGGTTAGAGACTGAGGACATGATACACGAGATGGTTATAGACTGAGGACATGATACAACAGATGGTCAGAGACTGCAGACATTATACAAGAGATGATTGGAGACTGTGGACATATTACAAGAGATGGTTAGAGACTGCAGACATAATACAAGAGATGGTAAGAGACTGAGGACATGACGCAAAAGATGGTTAGAGACTGAGGAAATGATACAAGAGGTGGTCAGAAACAGAGGACATGATAAAGAGATGGTCAGAGACTGAGGACATGATACAAGAGATGGTTGGAGACTGAGGATATGATACAAGAGATGGTTAGAGACTGAGGACATGATACAAGAGATGGTTAGAGACTGAGGACATGATACAAGAGATGGTTAGAGACTGAGGACATTATACAGGAGATGGTTAGAGACTGAGGACATGATACAATAGATGGTTAAAGACTGAGGACATACTACAAGAGGTGGTCAGAGACTGCAGACATAATACAAGAGATGGTCAGAGACTGAGGACATGATACAAGAGATGGTTAAAGACTGAGGACATGATACAACAGATGGTCAGAGACTGCAGACATGATACAAGAGATGGTCAAAGACTGCAGACATGACACAAGAGATGGTTAGAGACTGAGGAAATGATACAAGAGATGGTTAGAGACTGAGGACATGACACAAGAGATAATTAGAGACTGAGGACATGATACAACAGATGGTCAGAGACTGCAGACATGAAACAAGATATGGTCAGAGACTGAGGAAATGATACAAGAGATCGTTAGAGACTGAGGACATGATACAAGAGATGGTTAGAAATTGAGGACATGATACAACAGATGGTCAGAGACTATAGACATGATACAAGAGGTAGTCAGAGACTGAGGACATGATAAAGAGATGGTCAGAGACTGAGGACATGATACAAGAGATGGTTAGAGACTGAGGACATGATATAAGAGATGGTCAGAGACTGAGGACATGATACAAGAGATGGTTAGAGACTGTGGACATAATACAAGGGATGGTTAGAGACTGTGGACATGATACAAGAAATGGTTAGAGACTGTGGGCATGATACAAGAGATAGTCAGAGACTGCAGACATGATACAAGAGATGGTCAGAGACTGAAGACATGACACAAGAGATGGTTAGAGACTCAGTACATGATACAGGAGGTGGTCAAAGACTGCTGACATGATACAAGAGATGGTTAGAGAATGAGGGCATGATACAAGAGATGGTTAGAGACTGCAGACATGATACAAGAGATGGTTAGAGACTGAGGACATGATACAAGTGATGGTTAAAGACTGAGGACATGATACAAGAGATGGTCAGAGACTGAGGACATGACACAAGAGATGGTTAGAGACTCAGAACATGATACAAGAGGTGGTCAAGGACTGCAGACATGATACAAGAGATGGTTAGAGACTGTGGACATGATACAAGAGATGGTTAGAGACTGTGGACATGATACAAGAGATGGTTAGAGACTAAGGACATGATACAAATGATGGTCAGAGACTGAGGACATGACACAAAAGATGGTTAGAGACTGAGGACATGATACAAGAGGTGGTCAAAGACTGCAGACATGATACAAGAGATGGTTAGAAACCGAGGACATGATACACGAGATGGTTAGAGACTGAGACATGATATAAGAGATGGTCAGAGACTGCAGATATGATAGAAGAGATGGTCAGAGACTAAGGACATGATACAAGAGATGGTTAGAGACTGAGGACATGATACAAGAGATGGTCAGAGACTGAGGACATGATATAAGAGATGGTCAGAGACTGCAGACATTATACAAGAGATGGTTAGAGACTGTGGACATAATACAAGAGATGTTTATAGACTGTGGACATGATACAAGAGATGGCTAGAGACTGTGGACGTGATACAAGAGATGGATAGAGACTGAGGACATGATACAATAGGTGGTCAAAGATTGCTGACTTGATACAAGAGATGGTTAGAAACTGAGGACATGACACAAAAGATGGTTAGAGACTGAGCACATGATACAAGAGGTGGTCTAAGACTGCAGACATGATACCAGAGATGGTTAGAAACCGAGGACATGATACACAAGATGGTTAGAGACTGAGACATGATATAAGAGATGGTCAGAGACTGCAGACATGATACAAGAGATGGTCAGAGACTGAGGACATGATATAAAAGGTGGTCAGAGACTGCAGACATTATACAAGAGATGGTTAGAGACTGTGGACATAATACAAGAGATGGTTAGAGACTGTGGACATGATACAAGAGTTGGATAGAGACTGAGGACATGATACAAGAGGTGGTCAAAGACTACTGACATGATATAAGAGGTGGTCAGAGACTGCAGACATGATACAAGAGATGGTCAGAGACTGAGGACATGATACAAGAGATGGTTAGAGACTGACGACATGATAAAAGAGATGGTTAGAGACTGAGGACATGATATAAAAGGTGGTCAGAGACTGCAGACATTATACAAGAGATGGTTAGAGACTGTGGACATAATACAAGAGATAGTTAGAGACTGTTGACATCATTCAAGAGATGGTTAGAGACTGTGGACATGATACAAGAGTTGGATAGAGACTGAGGACATGATACAAGAGGTGGTCAAAGACTACTGACATGATACAAGAGATGGTTAGAAACTGAGGACATGATACGAGAGATGGTTAGAGACTGTGGATTTGATACGAGAGATGGTTAAAGACTGAGGACATGATACAAGAGATGGTTAAAGACTGAGGACATGATACAAGAGATGGTCAGAGACTGAGGACATGATACAAGAGATGGTTAGAGACTGAGGACATGATACAAGAGGTGGTCAGAGACTGCAGACATAATACAAAAGATGGTAAGAGACTGAGAACATGATACAAGAGATGGTTAGAAACTGAGGACATGATACAACAGATGTTCATAGACTGTAGACATGATTCAAGAGATGGTCAGAGACTGAGGACATGACACAAGAGATGGTTAGAGACTGAGGACATGATACAAGAGATGGTTAGAGACTGAGGACATTATACAGGAGATGGTTAGAGACTGAGGACATGATACAATAGATGGTTAAAGACTGAGGACATACTACAAGAGGTGGTCAGAGACTGCAGACATAATACAAGAGATGGTCAGAGACTGAGGACATGATACAAGAGATGGTTAAAGACTGAGGACATGATACAACAGATGGTCAGAGACTGCAGACATGATACAAGAGATGGTCAAAGACTGCAGACATGACACAAGAGATGGTTAGAGACTGAGGAAATGATACAAGAGATGGTTAGAGACTGAGGACATGACACAAGAGATAATTAGAGACTGAGGACATGATACAACAGATGGTCAGAGACTGCAGACATGAAACAAGATATGGTCAGAGACTGAGGAAATGATACAAGAGATCGTTAGAGACTGAGGACATGATACAAGAGATGGTTAGAAATTGAGGACATGATACAACAGATGGTCAGAGACTATAGACATGATACAAGAGGTAGTCAGAGACTGAGGACATGATAAAGAGATGGTCAGAGACTGAGGACATGATACAAGAGATGGTTAGAGACTGAGGACATGATATAAGAGATGGTCAGAGACTGAGGACATGATACAAGAGATGGTTAGAGACTGTGGACATAATACAAGGGATGGTTAGAGACTGTGGACATGATACAAGAAATGGTTAGAGACTGTGGGCATGATACAAGAGATAGTCAGAGACTGCAGACATGATACAAGAGATGGTCAGAGACTGAAGACATGACACAAGAGATGGTTAGAGACTCAGTACATGATACAGGAGGTGGTCAAAGACTGCTGACATGATACAAGAGATGGTTAGAGAATGAGGGCATGATACAAGAGATGGTTAGAGACTGCAGACATGATACAAGAGATGGTTAGAGACTGAGGACATGATACAAGTGATGGTTAAAGACTGAGGACATGATACAAGAGATGGTCAGAGACTGAGGACATGACACAAGAGATGGTTAGAGACTCAGAACATGATACAAGAGGTGGTCAAGGACTGCAGACATGATACAAGAGATGGTTAGAGACTGTGGACATGATACAAGAGATGGTTAGAGACTGTGGACATGATACAAGAGATGGTTAGAGACTAAGGACATGATACAAATGATGGTCAGAGACTGAGGACATGACACAAAAGATGGTTAGAGACTGAGGACATGATACAAGAGGTGGTCAAAGACTGCAGACATGATACAAGAGATGGTTAGAAACCGAGGACATGATACACGAGATGGTTAGAGACTGAGACATGATATAAGAGATGGTCAGAGACTGCAGATATGATAGAAGAGATGGTCAGAGACTAAGGACATGATACAAGAGATGGTTAGAGACTGAGGACATGATACAAGAGATGGTCAGAGACTGAGGACATGATATAAGAGATGGTCAGAGACTGCAGACATTATACAAGAGATGGTTAGAGACTGTGGACATAATACAAGAGATGTTTATAGACTGTGGACATGATACAAGAGATGGCTAGAGACTGTGGACGTGATACAAGAGATGGATAGAGACTGAGGACATGATACAATAGGTGGTCAAAGATTGCTGACTTGATACAAGAGATGGTTAGAAACTGAGGACATGACACAAAAGATGGTTAGAGACTGAGCACATGATACAAGAGGTGGTCTAAGACTGCAGACATGATACCAGAGATGGTTAGAAACCGAGGACATGATACACAAGATGGTTAGAGACTGAGACATGATATAAGAGATGGTCAGAGACTGCAGACATGATACAAGAGATGGTCAGAGACTGAGGACATGATATAAAAGGTGGTCAGAGACTGCAGACATTATACAAGAGATGGTTAGAGACTGTGGACATAATACAAGAGATGGTTAGAGACTGTGGACATGATACAAGAGTTGGATAGAGACTGAGGACATGATACAAGAGGTGGTCAAAGACTACTGACATGATATAAGAGGTGGTCAGAGACTGCAGACATGATACAAGAGATGGTCAGAGACTGAGGACATGATACAAGAGATGGTTAGAGACTGACGACATGATAAAAGAGATGGTTAGAGACTGAGGACATGATATAAAAGGTGGTCAGAGACTGCAGACATTATACAAGAGATGGTTAGAGACTGTGGACATAATACAAGAGATAGTTAGAGACTGTTGACATCATTCAAGAGATGGTTAGAGACTGTGGACATGATACAAGAGTTGGATAGAGACTGAGGACATGATACAAGAGGTGGTCAAAGACTACTGACATGATACAAGAGATGGTTAGAAACTGAGGACATGATACGAGAGATGGTTAGAGACTGTGGATTTGATACGAGAGATGGTTAAAGACTGAGGACATGATACAAGAGATGGTTAAAGACTGAGGACATGATACAAGAGATGGTCAGAGACTGAGGACATGATACAAGAGATGGTTAGAGACTGAGGACATGATACAAGAGGTGGTCAGAGACTGCAGACATAATACAAAAGATGGTAAGAGACTGAGAACATGATACAAGAGATGGTTAGAAACTGAGGACATGATACAACAGATGTTCATAGACTGTAGACATGATTCAAGAGATGGTCAGAGACTGAGGACATGACACAAGAGATGGTTAGAGACTGAGGACATGATACAAGAGATGGTTAGAGACTGAGGACATTATACAGGAGATGGTTAGAGACTGAGGACATGATACAATAGATGGTTAAAGACTGAGGACATACTACAAGAGGTGGTCAGAGACTGCAGACATAATACAAGAGATGGTCAGAGACTGAGGACATGATACAAGAGATGGTTAAAGACTGAGGACATGATACAACAGATGGTCAGAGACTGCAGACATGATACAAGAGATGGTCAAAGACTGCAGACATGACACAAGAGATGGTTAGAGACTGAGGAAATGATACAAGAGATGGTTAGAGACTGAGGACATGACACAAGAGATAATTAGAGACTGAGGACATGATACAACAGATGGTCAGAGACTGCAGACATGAAACAAGATATGGTCAGAGACTGAGGAAATGATACAAGAGATCGTTAGAGACTGAGGACATGATACAAGAGATGGTTAGAAATTGAGGACATGATACAACAGATGGTCAGAGACTATAGACATGATACAAGAGGTAGTCAGAGACTGAGGACATGATAAAGAGATGGTCAGAGACTGAGGACATGATACAAGAGATGGTTAGAGACTGAGGACATGATATAAGAGATGGTCAGAGACTGAGGACATGATACAAGAGATGGTTAGAGACTGTGGACATAATACAAGAGATGGTTAGAGACTGTGGACATGATACAAGAAATGGTTAGAGACTGTGGGCATGATACAAGAGATAGTCAGAGACTGCAGACATGATACAAGAGATGGTCAGAGACTGAAGACATGACACAAGAGATGGTTAGAGACTCAGTACATGATACAGGAGGTGGTCAAAGACTGCTGACATGATACAAGAGATGGTTAGAGAATGAGGGCATGATACAAGAGATGGTTAGAGACTGCAGACATGATACAAGAGATGGTTAGAGACTGAGGACATGATACAAGTGATGGTTAAAGACTGAGGACATGATACAAGAGATGGTCAGAGACTGAGGACATGACACAAGAGATGGTTAGAGACTCAGAACATGATACAAGAGGTGGTCAAGGACTGCAGACATGATACAAGAGATGGTTAGAGACTGTGGACATGATACAAGAGATGGTTAGAGACTGTGGACATGATACAAGAGATGGTTAGAGACTAAGGACATGATACAAATGATGGTCAGAGACTGAGGACATGACACAAAAGATGGTTAGAGACTGAGGACATGATACAAGAGGTGGTCAAAGACTGCAGACATGATACAAGAGATGGTTAGAAACCGAGGACATGATACACGAGATGGTTAGAGACTGAGACATGATATAAGAGATGGTCAGAGACTGCAGATATGATAGAAGAGATGGTCAGAGACTAAGGACATGATACAAGAGATGGTTAGAGACTGAGGACATGATACAAGAGATGGTCAGAGACTGAGGACATGATATAAGAGATGGTCAGAGACTGCAGACATTATACAAGAGATGGTTAGAGACTGTGGACATAATACAAGAGATGTTTATAGACTGTGGACATGATACAAGAGATGGCTAGAGACTGTGGACGTGATACAAGAGATGGATAGAGACTGAGGACATGATACAATAGGTGGTCAAAGATTGCTGACATGATACAAGAGATGGTTAGAAACTGAGGACATGACACAAAAGATGGTTAGAGACTGAGCACATGATACAAGAGGTGGTCTAAGACTGCAGACATGATACCAGAGATGGTTAGAAACCGAGGACATGATACACAAGATGGTTAGAGACTGAGACATGATATAAGAGATGGTCAGAGACTGCAGACATGATACAAGAGATGGTCAGAGACTGAGGACATGATATAAAAGGTGGTCAGAGACTGCAGACATTATACAAGAGATGGTTAGAGACTGTGGACATAATACAAGAGATGGTTAGAGACTGTGGACAGGATACAAGAGTTGCATAGAGACTGAGGACATGATACAAGAGGTGGTCAAAGACTACTGACATGATATAAGAGGTGGTCAGAGACTGCAGACATGATACAAGAGATGGTCAGAGACTGAGGACATGATACAAGAGATGGTTAGAGACTGACGACATGATAAAAGAGATGGTTAGAGACTGAGGACATGATATAAAAGGTGGTCAGAGACTGCAGACATTATACAAGAGATGGTTAGAGACTGTGGACATAATACAAGAGATAGTTAGAGACTGTTGACATCATTCAAGAGATGGTTAGAGACTGTGGACATGATACAAGAGTTGGATAGAGACTGAGGACATGATACAAGAGGTGGTCAAAGACTACTGACATGATACAAGAGATGGTTTTAAACTGAGGACATGATACGAGAGATGGTTAGAGACTGTGGATTTGATACGAGAGATGGTTAAAGACTGAGGACATGATACAAGAGATGGTTAAAGACTGAGGACATGATACAAGAGATGGTCAGAGACTGAGGACATGATACAAGAGATGGTTAGAGACTGAGGACATGATACAAGAGGTGGTCAGAGACTGCAGACATAATACAAAAGATGGTAAGAGACTGAGAACATGATACAAGAGATGGTTAGAAACTGAGGACATGATACAACAGATGTTCATAGACTGTAGACATGATTCAAGAGATGGTCAGAGACTGAGGACATGACACAAGAGATGGTTAGAGACTGAGGACATGATACAAGAGATGGTTAGAGACTGAGGACATTATACAGGAGATGGTTAGAGACTGAGGACATGATACAATAGATGGTTAAAGACTGAGGACATACTACAAGAGGTGGTCAGAGACTGCAGACATAATACAAGAGATGGTCAGAGACTGAGGACATGATACAAGAGATGGTTAAAGACTGAGGACATGATACAACAGATGGTCAGAGACTGCAGACATGATACAAGAGATGGTCAAAGACTGCAGACATGACACAAGAGATGGTTAGAGACTGAGGAAATGATACAAGAGATGGTTAGAGACTGAGGACATGACACAAGAGATAATTAGAGACTGAGGACATGATACAACAGATGGTCAGAGACTGCAGACATGAAACAAGATATGGTCAGAGACTGAGGAAATGATACAAGAGATCGTTAGAGACTGAGGACATGATACAAGAGATGGTTAGAAATTGAGGACATGATACAACAGATGGTCAGAGACTATAGACATGATACAAGAGGTAGTCAGAGACTGAGGACATGATAAAGAGATGGTCAGAGACTGAGGACATGATACAAGAGATGGTTGGAGACTGAGGATATGATACAAGAGATGGTTAGAAACTGAGGACATGATAAAACAGATGGTCAGAGACTGTAGACATAATATAAGAGATGGTAAGAGACTGAGGACATGATACAAGAGATGGTTAGAAATTGAGAACATGATACAAGAGGTGGTACCAAAGACTGCAGACATGATACAAGAGATGGTTAGAAACTGAGGACATGATATAAGAGATGGTCAGAGACTAAGGACATGATACAAGAGATGGTTGGAGACTGTGGACATATTACAAGACATGGTTAGAGACTGCAGACATGATAAAAGGGATGGTAAGAGACTGAGGACATGATACAAGAGATGGTTAGAGACTGAGGAAATGATACAAGAGATGGTTGGAGACAGCATATGATACAAGAGATGGTTAGAGACTGAGGACATGATACAAGAGATGGTTAGAGACTGAGGACATGATACAAGAGATGGTGAGAGACTGAGGACATTACACAGGAGATGGTTAGAGACTGAGGACATGATACAATAGTTGGTTAAAGACTGAGGACATGATACAAGAGGTGGTCAGAGACTGCAGACATGATATAAGAGATGGTCAGAGACTGAGGACATGATACAAGAGATGGTTAGAGACTGAGGACATGATATAACAGATGGTCAGAGACTGCAGACATGATACAAGAGATGGTCAAAGACTGCAGACATGACACAAGAGATGGTTAGAGACTGAGGACATGATGCAAGAAATAATTAGAGACTGAGGACATGATACAAGAGATGGCCAGAGATTGCAGACATGATACAAGATATGGTCAGAGACTGAGGAAATGATACAAGAGATCGTTAGAGACTGAGCAAATGATACAAGAGGTAATCAGAAACTGAGGACATGATAAAGAGATGGTCAAAGACTGCAGACATGACACAAGTGATGGTTGGAGACTGAGGATATGATACAAGAGATGGTTAGAAACTGAGGACATGATACAAGAAATGCTTAGAGACTGAGGACATGATATAAGAGATGGTTAGATACTGAGGACATGATATAAGAGATGGTCAGAGACTGCAGACATGATACAAGAGATGGTTAGAGACTGTGGACATATTACAAGAGATGGTTAGAGACTGCAGACATGATACAAGAGATGGTAAGACACTGAGGACATGATACAAGAGATGGTTAGAAACTGAGGACATGATACAACAGATGGTCAGAGACTATAGACATGATACAGGAGATGGTCAGAGACTGAGGACATGACAAAAGTGATGGTTAGAGACTAAGGACATGATAAAAGACGTGGTCAATGCAGACATGATACAAGAGATGGTTAGAAACTGAGGACATGATACTTGAGATGGTTAGAGACTGAGGACATGATATAAGAGATGGTCAGAGACTGAGGACATGATACAAGATATGGTTAGAGACTGTGGACATAATACAAGAGATGGTTAGAGACTGTGGACATGATACAAGAAATGGTTAGAGACTGTGGGCATGATACAAGAGATAGTCAGAGACTGCAGACATGATACAAGAGATGGTCAGAGACTGAAGACATGACACAAGAGATGGTTAGAGACTCAGTACATGATACAGGAGGTGGTCAAAGACTGCTGACATGATACAAGAGATGGTTAGAGAATGAGGGCATGATACAAGAGATGGTTAGAGACTGCAGACATGATACAAGAGATGGTTAGAGACTGAGGACATGATACAAGTGATGGTTAAAGACTGAGGACATGATACAAGAGATGGTCAGAGACTGAGGACATGACACAAGAGATGGTTAGAGACTCAGAACATGATACAAGAGGTGGTCAAGGACTGCAGACATGATACAAGAGATGGTTAGAGACTGTGGACATGATACAAGAGATGGTTAGAGACTGTGGACATGATACAAGAGATGGTTAGAGACTAAGGACATGATACAAATGATGGTCAGAGACTGAGGACATGACACAAAAGATGGTTAGAGACTGAGGACATGATACAAGAGGTGGTCAAAGACTGCAGACATGATACAAGAGATGGTTAGAAACCGAGGACATGATACACGAGATGGTTAGAGACTGAGACATGATATAAGAGATGGTCAGAGACTGCAGATATGATAGAAGAGATGGTCAGAGACTAAGGACATGATACAAGAGATGGTTAGAGACTGAGGACATGATACAAGAGATGGTCAGAGACTGAGGACATGATATAAGAGATGGTCAGAGACTGCAGACATTATACAAGAGATGGTTAGAGACTGTGGACATAATACAAGAGATGTTTATAGACTGTGGACATGATACAAGAGATGGCTAGAGACTGTGGACGTGATACAAGAGATGGATAGAGACTGAGGACATGATACAATAGGTGGTCAAAGATTGCTGACTTGATACAAGAGATGGTTAGAAACTGAGGACATGACACAAAAGATGGTTAGAGACTGAGCACATGATACAAGAGGTGGTCTAAGACTGCAGACATGATACCAGAGATGGTTAGAAACCGAGGACATGATACACAAGATGGTTAGAGACTGAGACATGATATAAGAGATGGTCAGAGACTGCAGACATGATACAAGAGATGGTCAGAGACTGAGGACATGATATAAAAGGTGGTCAGAGACTGCAGACATTATACAAGAGATGGTTAGAGACTGTGGACATAATACAAGAGATGGTTAGAGACTGTGGACATGATACAAGAGTTGGATAGAGACTGAGGACATGATACAAGAGGTGGTCAAAGACTACTGACATGATATAAGAGGTGGTCAGAGACTGCAGACATGATACAAGAGATGGTCAGAGACTGAGGACATGATACAAGAGATGGTTAGAGACTGACGACATGATAAAAGAGATGGTTAGAGACTGAGGACATGATATAAAAGGTGGTCAGAGACTGCAGACATTATACAAGAGATGGTTAGAGACTGTGGACATAATACAAGAGATAGTTAGAGACTGTTGACATCATTCAAGAGATGGTTAGAGACTGTGGACATGATACAAGAGTTGGATAGAGACTGAGGACATGATACAAGAGGTGGTCAAAGACTACTGACATGATACAAGAGATGGTTAGAAACTGAGGACATGATACGAGAGATGGTTAGAGACTGTGGATTTGATACGAGAGATGGTTAAAGACTGAGGACATGATACAAGAGATGGTTAAAGACTGAGGACATGATACAAGAGATGGTCAGAGACTGAGGACATGATACAAGAGATGGTTAGAGACTGAGGACATGATACAAGAGGTGGTCAGAGACTGCAGACATAATACAAAAGATGGTAAGAGACTGAGAACATGATACAAGAGATGGTTAGAAACTGAGGACATGATACAACAGATGTTCATAGACTGTAGACATGATTCAAGAGATGGTCAGAGACTGAGGACATGACACAAGAGATGGTTAGAGACTGAGGACATGATACAAGAGATGGTTAGAGACTGAGGACATTATACAGGAGATGGTTAGAGACTGAGGACATGATACAATAGATGGTTAAAGACTGAGGACATACTACAAGAGGTGGTCAGAGACTGCAGACATAATACAAGAGATGGTCAGAGACTGAGGACATGATACAAGAGATGGTTAAAGACTGAGGACATGATACAACAGATGGTCAGAGACTGCAGACATGATACAAGAGATGGTCAAAGACTGCAGACATGACACAAGAGATGGTTAGAGACTGAGGAAATGATACAAGAGATGGTTAGAGACTGAGGACATGACACAAGAGATAATTAGAGACTGAGGACATGATACAACAGATGGTCAGAGACTGCAGACATGAAACAAGATATGGTCAGAGACTGAGGAAATGATACAAGAGATCGTTAGAGACTGAGGACATGATACAAGAGATGGTTAGAAATTGAGGACATGATACAACAGATGGTCAGAGACTATAGACATGATACAAGAGGTAGTCAGAGACTGAGGACATGATAAAGAGATGGTCAGAGACTGAGGATATGATACAAGAGATGGTTAGAGACTGAGGACATGATATAAGAGATGGTCAGAGACTGAGGACATGATACAAGAGATGGTTAGAGACTGTGGACATAATACAAGAGATGGTTAGAGACTGTGGACATGATACAAGAAATGGTTAGAGACTGTGGGCATGATACAAGAGATAGTCAGAGACTGCAGACATGATACAAGAGATGGTCAGAGACTGAAGACATGACACAAGAGATGGTTAGAGACTCAGTACATGATACAGGAGGTGGTCAAAGACTGCTGACATGATACAAGAGATGGTTAGAGAATGAGGGCATGATACAAGAGATGGTTAGAGACTGCAGACATGATACAAGAGATGGTTAGAGACTGAGGACATGATACAAGTGATGGTTAAAGACTGAGGACATGATACAAGAGATGGTCAGAGACTGAGGACATGACACAAGAGATGGTTAGAGACTCAGAACATGATACAAGAGGTGGTCAAGGACTGCAGACATGATACAAGAGATGGTTAGAGACTGTGGACATGATACAAGAGATGGTTAGAGACTGTGGACATGATACAAGAGATGGTTAGAGACTAAGGACATGATACAAATGATGGTCAGAGACTGAGGACATGACACAAAAGATGGTTAGAGACTGAGGACATGATACAAGAGGTGGTCAAAGACTGCAGACATGATACAAGAGATGGTTAGAAACCGAGGACATGATACACGAGATGGTTAGAGACTGAGACATGATATAAGAGATGGTCAGAGACTGCAGATATGATAGAAGAGATGGTCAGAGACTAAGGACATGATACAAGAGATGGTTAGAGACTGAGGACATGATACAAGAGATGGTCAGAGACTGAGGACATGATATAAGAGATGGTCAGAGACTGCAGACATTATACAAGAGATGGTTAGAGACTGTGGACATAATACAAGAGATGTTTATAGACTGTGGACATGATACAAGAGATGGCTAGAGACTGTGGACGTGATACAAGAGATGGATAGAGACTGAGGACATGATACAATAGGTGGTCAAAGATTGCTGACATGATACAAGAGATGGTTAGAAACTGAGGACATGACACAAAAGATGGTTAGAGACTGAGCACATGATACAAGAGGTGGTCTAAGACTGCAGACATGATACCAGAGATGGTTAGAAACCGAGGACATGATACACAAGATGGTTAGAGACTGAGACATGATATAAGAGATGGTCAGAGACTGCAGACATGATACAAGAGATGGTCAGAGACTGAGGACATGATATAAAAGGTGGTCAGAGACTGCAGACATTATACAAGAGATGGTTAGAGACTGTGGACATAATACAAGAGATGGTTAGAGACTGTGGACAGGATACAAGAGTTGCATAGAGACTGAGGACATGATACAAGAGGTGGTCAAAGACTACTGACATGATATAAGAGGTGGTCAGAGACTGCAGACATGATACAAGAGATGGTCAGAGACTGAGGACATGATACAAGAGATGGTTAGAGACTGACGACATGATAAAAGAGATGGTTAGAGACTGAGGACATGATATAAAAGGTGGTCAGAGACTGCAGACATTATACAAGAGATGGTTAGAGACTGTGGACATAATACAAGAGATAGTTAGAGACTGTTGACATCATTCAAGAGATGGTTAGAGACTGTGGACATGATACAAGAGTTGGATAGAGACTGAGGACATGATACAAGAGGTGGTCAAAGACTACTGACATGATACAAGAGATGGTTTTAAACTGAGGACATGATACGAGAGATGGTTAGAGACTGTGGATTTGATACGAGAGATGGTTAAAGACTGAGGACATGATACAAGAGATGGTTAAAGACTGAGGACATGATACAAGAGATGGTCAGAGACTGAGGACATGATACAAGAGATGGTTAGAGACTGAGGACATGATACAAGAGGTGGTCAGAGACTGCAGACATAATACAAAAGATGGTAAGAGACTGAGAACATGATACAAGAGATGGTTAGAAACTGAGGACATGATACAACAGATGTTCATAGACTGTAGACATGATTCAAGAGATGGTCAGAGACTGAGGACATGACACAAGAGATGGTTAGAGACTGAGGACATGATACAAGAGATGGTTAGAGACTGAGGACATTATACAGGAGATGGTTAGAGACTGAGGACATGATACAATAGATGGTTAAAGACTGAGGACATACTACAAGAGGTGGTCAGAGACTGCAGACATAATACAAGAGATGGTCAGAGACTGAGGACATGATACAAGAGATGGTTAAAGACTGAGGACATGATACAACAGATGGTCAGAGACTGCAGACATGATACAAGAGATGGTCAAAGACTGCAGACATGACACAAGAGATGGTTAGAGACTGAGGAAATGATACAAGAGATGGTTAGAGACTGAGGACATGACACAAGAGATAATTAGAGACTGAGGACATGATACAACAGATGGTCAGAGACTGCAGACATGAAACAAGATATGGTCAGAGACTGAGGAAATGATACAAGAGATCGTTAGAGACTGAGGACATGATACAAGAGATGGTTAGAAATTGAGGACATGATACAACAGATGGTCAGAGACTATAGACATGATACAAGAGGTAGTCAGAGACTGAGGACATGATAAAGAGATGGTCAGAGACTGAGGACATGATACAAGAGATGGTTGGAGACTGAGGATATGATACAAGAGATGGTTAGAAACTGAGGACATGATAAAACAGATGGTCAGAGACTGTAGACATAATATAAGAGATGGTAAGAGACTGAGGACATGATACAAGAGATGGTTAGAAATTGAGAACATGATACAAGAGGTGGTACCAAAGACTGCAGACATGATACAAGAGATGGTTAGAAACTGAGGACATGATATAAGAGATGGTCAGAGACTAAGGACATGATACAAGAGATGGTTGGAGACTGTGGACATATTACAAGACATGGTTAGAGACTGCAGACATGATAAAAGGGATGGTAAGAGACTGAGGACATGATACAAGAGATGGTTAGAGACTGAGGAAATGATACAAGAGATGGTTGGAGACAGCATATGATACAAGAGATGGTTAGAGACTGAGGACATGATACAAGAGATGGTTAGAGACTGAGGACATGATACAAGAGATGGTGAGAGACTGAGGACATTACACAGGAGATGGTTAGAGACTGAGGACATGATACAATAGTTGGTTAAAGACTGAGGACATGATACAAGAGGTGGTCAGAGACTGCAGACATGATATAAGAGATGGTCAGAGACTGAGGACATGATACAAGAGATGGTTAGAGACTGAGGACATGATATAACAGATGGTCAGAGACTGCAGACATGATACAAGAGATGGTCAAAGACTGCAGACATGACACAAGAGATGGTTAGAGACTGAGGACATGATGCAAGAAATAATTAGAGACTGAGGACATGATACAAGAGATGGCCAGAGATTGCAGACATGATACAAGATATGGTCAGAGACTGAGGAAATGATACAAGAGATCGTTAGAGACTGAGCAAATGATACAAGAGGTAATCAGAAACTGAGGACATGATAAAGAGATGGTCAAAGACTGCAGACATGACACAAGTGATGGTTGGAGACTGAGGATATGATACAAGAGATGGTTAGAAACTGAGGACATGATACAAGAAATGCTTAGAGACTGAGGACATGATATAAGAGATGGTTAGATACTGAGGACATGATATAAGAGATGGTCAGAGACTGCAGACATGATACAAGAGATGGTTAGAGACTGTGGACATATTACAAGAGATGGTTAGAGACTGCAGACATGATACAAGAGATGGTAAGACACTGAGGACATGATACAAGAGATGGTTAGAAACTGAGGACATGATACAACAGATGGTCAGAGACTATAGACATGATACAGGAGATGGTCAGAGACTGAGGACATGACAAAAGTGATGGTTAGAGACTAAGGACATGATAAAAGACGTGGTCAAAGCAGACATGATACAAGAGATGGTTAGAAACTGAGGACATGATACTTGAGATGGTTAGAGACTGAGGACATGATACAAGAGATGGTTAGAGACTGAGGACATGATATAAGAGATGGTCAGAGACTGAGGACATGATACAAGATATGGTTAGAGACTGTGGACATGATACAAGAAATGGTTAGAGACTGTGGGCATGATACAAGAGATAGTCAGAGACTGCAGACATGATACAAGAGATGGTCAGAGACTGAAGACATGACACAAGAGATGGTTAGAGACTCAGTACATGATACAGGAGGTGGTCAAAGACTGCTGACATGATACAAGAGATGGTTAGAGAATGAGGGCATGATACAAGAGATGGTTAGAGACTGCAGACATGATACAAGAGATGGTTAGAGACTGAGGACATGATACAAGTGATGGTTAAAGACTGAGGACATGATACAAGAGATGGTCAGAGACTGAGGACATGACACAAGAGATGGTTAGAGACTCAGAACATGATACAAGAGGTGGTCAAGGACTGCAGACATGATACAAGAGATGGTTAGAGACTGTGGACATGATACAAGAGATGGTTAGAGACTGTGGACATGATACAAGAGATGGTTAGAGACTAAGGACATGATACAAATGATGGTCAGAGACTGAGGACATGACACAAAAGATGGTTAGAGACTGAGGACATGATACAAGAGGTGGTCAAAGACTGCAGACATGATACAAGAGATGGTTAGAAACCGAGGACATGATACACGAGATGGTTAGAGACTGAGACATGATATAAGAGATGGTCAGAGACTGCAGATATGATAGAAGAGATGGTCAGAGACTAAGGACATGATACAAGAGATGGTTAGAGACTGAGGACATGATACAAGAGATGGTCAGAGACTGAGGACATGATATAAGAGATGGTCAGAGACTGCAGACATTATACAAGAGATGGTTAGAGACTGTGGACATAATACAAGAGATGTTTATAGACTGTGGACATGACACAAGAGATGGCTAGAGACTGTGGACATGATACAAGAGATGGATAGAGACTGAGGACATGATACAATAGGTGGTCAAAGATTGCTGACATGATACAAGAGATGGTTAGAAACTGAGGACATGATACAAGAGATGGTTAGAGACTGTGAATATGATACAAGAGATGGTTAGAGACTGAGCACATGATACAAGAGATGATCAGAGACCGAGGACATGACACAAAAGATGGTTAGAGACTGACCACATGATACAAGAGGTGGTCTAAGACTGCAGACATGATACCAGAGATGGTTAGAAACCGAGGACATGATACACAAGATGGTTAGAGACTGAGACATGATATAAGAGATGGTCAGAGACTGCAGACATGATACAAGAGATGGTCAGAGACTGAGGACATGATATAAAAGGTGGTCAGAGACTGCAGACATTATACAAGAGATGGTTAGAGACTGTGGACATAATACAAGAGATGGTTAGAGACTGTGGACATGATACAAGAGTTGGATAGAGACTGAGGACATGATACAAGAGGTGGTCAAAGACTACTGACATGATATAAGAGGTGGTCAGAGACTGCAGACATGATACAAGAGATGGTCAGAGACTGAGGACATGATACAAGAGATGGTTAGAGACTGACGACATGATAAAAGAGATGGTTAGAGACTGAGGACATGATATAAAAGGTGGTCAGAGACTGCAGACATTATACAAGAGATGGTTAGAGACTGTGGACATAATACAAGAGATAGTTAGAGACTGTTGACATCATTCAAGAGATGGTTAGAGACTGTGGACATGATACAAGAGTTGGATAGAGACTGAGGACATGATACAAGAGGTGGTCAAAGACTACTGACATGATACAAGAGATGGTTAGAAACTGAGGACATGATACGAGAGATGGTTAGAGACTGTGGATTTGATACGAGAGATGGTTAAAGACTGAGGACATGATACAAGAGATGGTTAAAGACTGAGGACATGATACAAGAGATGGTCAGAGACTGAGGACATGATACAAGAGATGGTTAGAGACTGAGGACATGATACAAGAGGTGGTCAGAGACTGCAGACATAATACAAAAGATGGTAAGAGACTGAGAACATGATACAAGAGATGGTTAGAAACTGAGGACATGATACAACAGATGTTCATAGACTGTAGACATGATTCAAGAGATGGTCAGAGACTGAGGACATGACACAAGAGATGGTTAGAGACTGAGGACATGATACAAGAGATGATTAGAGACTGAGGACATGATACAAGAGATGGTCAGAGACCACAGACATGATACAAGAGATGGTCAGAGTGTGAGGAAATGATACAAGAGATGATTGGAGAATGAGGACATGATACAAAAGATGGTTAGAGACTGAGACATGATATAAGAGATGGTCAGAGACTGCAGACATGATACAAGAGATGGTCAGAGACTGAGGACATGACACAAAAGATGGTTAGAGACTGAGGACATGTTACAAGAGGTGGTCAAAGACTGCAGCCATGATACAAGAGATGGTTAGAAACCGAGGACATGATACACGAGATGGTTAGAGACTGAGACATGATATAAGAGATGGTCAGAGACTGCAGACATGATACAAGATATGGTCAGAGACTGAGGACATGATACAAGAGATGGTTAGAGACTGAGGACATGATACAAAAGATGGTTAGAGACTGAGGACCTGATATAAGAGATGATCAGAGACTGCAGACATTATACAAGGGATGGTTAGAGACTGTGGACATAATACAAGAGATGGTTAGAGACTGTGGATATGATACAAGAGATGGTTAGAGACTGAGGACATGATACAAGAGATGATCAGAGACTGAGGACATGATTGAAGAGATGGTTAGAGACTGAGGACATGATATAAGAGATGATCAGAGACTGCAGACATTATACAAGGGATGGTTAGAGACTGTGGACATAATACAAGAGATGGTTAGAGACTGTGGATATGATACAAAAGATGGTTAGAGACCGAGCACATGATGCAAGAGGTGGTCTAAGAATGCAGATATGATACAAGAGATGGTTAGAAACTGAGGACATAATAGATGAGATGGTTAGTGACTGAGATATGATATAAGAGATGGTCAGAGACTGCAGACATGATACAAGAGAATGTCAGAGACTGAGGACATGATACAAGAGATGGTTAGAGACTAAGGACATGATATAAAAGGTGGTCAGAGACTGAGGACATGATACAGAAGATGGTTAGAGACTGGGGACATGATACAAGAGGTTGTCAAAGATTGCTGACACGATACAAGAGATAGTTAGAAACTGAGGACATGATATGAGAGATGGTTAGAGACTGTGGATATGATACAAGAAATGGTTAGAGACTGAGGACATGATACAAGAGATGATCAGAGACTGAGGACATGATACAAAAGAGGGTTAGAGACCGAGCACATGATACAAGAGGTGGTCTAAGACTGCAGATATGATACAAGAGATGGTTAGAAACCGAGGACATAATACATGAGATGGTTAGAGACTGAGACATGATATAAGAGATGGTCAGAGACTGCAGACATGATACAAGAGAATGTCAGAGACTGAGGACATGATACAAGAGATGGTTAGACTGAAGACATTATATAAGAGATGGTTAGAGACTGAGGACATGATACAAGAGTCGGTTAGAGACTAAGGACATGATATAAAAGGTGGTCATAGACTGCATACATGATACAAGAGATAGTTGGAGACTGTGGACACAATAGAAGAGATGGTTAGAGACTGTGGACATGATACAATAGATTGTTAGAGACTGAGGACATGATACAGGAGATGGTTAGAAACTGAGAACATGATACACAAGATGGTCAGAGACTGAGGACATGATACAAGAGATTGTTAGAGACTGAGGACATGATACAAGAGATGGTTAGAGAATGAGGACATGATACAAGAGGTGGTCAAAGACTGATGACATGATACAAGAGATGGTTAGAGACTGAGGATATGATACAAGAGGTGGTCAGAGACTGCAGACATAATACAAGAGATGGTAAGAGACTGAGAACATGATACAAGAGATTGTTAGAAACTGAGGATATGATACAACAGATGATCAGAGACTGTAGACATGATACAAGAGATGGTCAGAGACTGAGCACATGACACAACAGATGGTTAGAGACTGAGGACATGATACAAGAGATGATTAGAGACTGAGGACATGATACAAGAGATGGTCAGAGACCACAGACATGATACAAGAGATGGTCAGAGACCACAGACATGATACAAGAGATGGTCAGAGACTGAGGACATGATACAAGTGTTGGTTGGAGACTGAGGACATGATACAAGAGATGGTTAGAGACTGAGACATGATATAAGAGATGGCCAGAGACTGCAGACATGATACAAGAGATGGTCAGAGACTGAGGACATGATACAAGAGTTGGTTAGAGACTGAGGACATGATTCAAGAGATGGTTAGAGACTGAGGACATGATATAAGAGGTAGTCAGAGACTGCAGACATGATACAAGAGATGGTCAGAGACTGAAGACATGATACAGAAGATGGTTAGAGACTGAGGATATGATACAAGAGATGGTTAGAGACTGAGGACATGATATAAGAGGTGGTCAGAGACTGCAGACATAATGCAAGAGATGGTAAGAGACTGAGAACATGATACAAGAGATTGTTTGAAACTGAGGATATGATACAACAGATGATCAGAAACTGTAGACATGATACAAGAGATGGTCAGAGACTGCTGACATGATACAAGAGATGGTTAGAAACTGAGGACATAATACAAGAGATGGTTAGAGAATGTGGATTTGATACGAGATATGGTTAAAGACTGAGGACATGATACAAGAGATGATTAGAGACTGAGGACATGATACAAGAGATGGTCAGAGACCACAGACATGATATAAGAGGTGGTCAGAGACTGCAGACATAATACAAGAGATGGTTAGAGACTGAGGAAATGATACAACAGATGGTGAGAGACTGCAGACATGATACAAGAGATAGTCAAAGACTGCAGACATGACACAAGAGATGGTTAGAGACTGAGGACATGACACAAGAGATGTTTAGAGACTGTGGAAATGATACAACAGATGGTCAGAGACTGCAGACATGATACAAGAGATGGTCAGATGCTGCAGACATGACACAAGAGATGGTTAAAGACTGAGGACATGATTCAAGAGATGATTAGAGACTGAGGACATGATACAAGAGATGGTCAGAGACTGGAGACATGATACAAGAGATGGTCAGAGACCGATAAATGATACAAGAGATGGTTAGAGACTGAGGAAATGATACAAGAGGTAGTCAGAGACTGAGGACATGATAAAGAGATGGTCAGAGACTGAGGACATGATACAAGAGATGGTTGGAGACTGAGGATATGATGCAAGAGATGGTTAGAAACTGAGGACATGATACAATAGATAGTTAGAGACTGAGGACATGATACAAGAAATGGTTAGAGACTGAGGACATGATATAAGAGATGGTTAGATACTGAGGACATGATATAAGAGATGGTCAGAGACTGAGGACATGATACAAGAGATGGTCAGAGACTGCAGACATAATACAAGAGATGGTTAGAGACTGAGGAAATGATACAAGAGGTAGTCAGAGACTGAGAACATGATAAAGAGATAGCAGAGACTGCGGACATGATAAAGACATGGTTAGAGACTGAGGACATGATATAAGAGATGGTTAGATACTGAGGACATGATATAAGAGTTAGTCAGAGACTGAGAACATGATAAAGAGATGGTCAGAGACTGCGGACATGATACAAGAGATGGTTGGAGACTGAGGATATGATACAAGAGATGGTTAGAAACTGAGGACATGATACAAGAGATGGTTAGAGACTGAGGACATGATACAAGAGATGGTTAGAGACTGAGGACAATATACAGGAGATGGTTAGAGACTGAGGACATGATACAAGAGATGGTTAGAGACTGAGGACATGATACAAGAAATGGTTAGAGAATGAGGACATGATACAAGAGGTGGTCAAAGACTGATGACATGATACAAGAGATGGTTAGAGACTGAGGATATGATACAAGAGGTGGTCAGAGACTGCAGACATAATACAAGAGATGGTAAGAGACTGAGAACATAATACAAGAGATTGTTAGAAACTGAGGATATGATACAACAGATGATCAGAGACTGTAGACATGATACAAGAGATGGTCAGAGACTGAGCACATGACACAACAGATGGTTAGAGACTGAGGACATGATACAAGAGATGATTAGAGACTGAGGACATGATACAAGAGATGGTCAGAGACCACAGACATGATACAAGAGATGGTCAGAGACCACAGACATGATACAAGAGATGGTCAGAGACTGAGGACATGATACAAGTGTTGGTTGGAGACTGAGGACATGATACAAGAGATGGTTAGAGACTGAGACATGATATAAGAGATGGCCAGAGACTGCAGACATGATACAAGAGATGGTCAGAGACTGAGGACATGATACAAGAGTTAGTTAGAGACTGAGGACATGATTCAAGAGATGGTTAGAGACTGAGGACATGATATAAGAGGTAGTCAGAGACTGCAGACATGATACAAGAGATGGTCAGAGACTGAAGACATGATACAGAAGATGGTTAGAGACTGAGGATATGATACAAGAGATGGTTAGAGACTGAGGACATGATATAAGAGGTGGTCAGAGACTGCAGACATAATGCAAGAGATGGTAAGAGACTGAGAACATGATACAAGAGATTGTTTGAAACTGAGGATATGATACAACAGATGATCAGAAACTGTAGACATGATACAAGAGATGGTCAGAGACTGCTGACATGATACAAGAGATGGTTAGAAACTGAGGACATAATACAAGAGATGGTTAGAGAATGTGGATTTGATACGAGATATGGTTAAAGACTGAGGACATGATACAAGAGATGATTAGAGACTGAGGACATGATACAAGAGATGGTCAGAGACCACAGACATGATATAAGAGGTGGTCAGAGACTGCAGACATAATACAAGAGATGGTAAGAGACTGAGAACATGATACAAGAGATTGTTAGAAACTAAGGATATGATACAACAGATGATCAGAGACTGTAGACATGATACAAGAGATGGTCAGAGACTGCTGACATGATACAAGAGATGGTTAGAGACTGAGAACATGATACAAGAAATGATTAGAGACTGAGGACATGATCCAAGAGATGGTCAGAGACCACAGACATAATACAAGAGATGGTCAGAGACTGAGGACATGATACACGAGTTGGTTGGAGACTGAGGACATGATACAAGATATGGTTAGAGACTGAGGACATGATATAAGAGTTAGTCAGAGACTGAGAACATGATAAAGAGATGGTCAGAGACTGCGGACATGATACAAGAGATGGTTGGAGACTGAGGATATGATACAAGAGATGGTTAGAAACTGAGGACATGATACAAGAGATGGTTAGAGACTGAGGACATGATACAAGAGATGGTTAGAGACTGAGGACATTATACAGGAGATGGTTAGAGACTGAGGACATGATACAAGAGATGGTTAGAGACTGAGGACATGATACAAGAAATGGTTAGAGACTGAGGACATGATACAGGAGATGGTTAGAGACTGAGGACATGATACAAGAGATGGTTAAAGACTGAGGACATGATACAAGAGGTGGTCAGAGACTGAGGACATGATACAAGAGATGGTTAGAGACTGAGGACATGATACAAGAGATGGTTAGAGACTGAGGACATGATACAAGAGATGGTTAGAGACTGAGGACATGATACAGGACATGGTTAGAGACTGAGGACATGATACAAGAGATGGTTAAAGACTGAGGACATGATATAAGAGGTGGTCAGAGACTGCGGACGTGGTACAAGAGAATGTCAGAGACTGAGGACATGATACAAGAGATGGTTAGAGACTGAGGACATGATACAACAGATGGTCAGAGACTGCAGACATGATACAAGAGATAGTAGGAGTCTGTGGACATATTACAAGAGATGGTTAGAGACTGCAGATATGATACAAGAGATGGTAAGAGACTGAGGACATGATACAAGAGATGGATAGAGACTGAAGAAATGATACAAGAGATAGTCAGAGACTGAGGACATGATAAAGAGATGATCAGAGACTGAGGACATGATACAAGAGATGGTTGGAGATTGAGGATATGATACAAGAGATGGTTAAAGACTGAGGACATGATACAAGAGATGGTTAGAGACTGAAGACATGATACAAGAGATGGTTAGAGACTGAGGACATTATACAGGAGATGGTTAGAGACTGAAGACATGATACAATAGATGGTTAAAGACTGAGGACATAATACAAGAGGTGGTCAGAGACTGCAGACATGATACAGGAGATGGGCAGAGACTGAGGACATGATAAAAGAGATGGTTAGAGACTGAGGGCATGATACAACAGATGGTCAGAGACTGCAGACATGATACAAGATATGGTCAAAGACTGCAGACATGACACAAGAGAAGGTTAGAGACTGAGAACATGATACAAGAGATGGTTAGAGACTGAGGACATGATACAAGAGATGATTAGAGACTGAGGACATGATACAAGAGATGTCAGAGACAGCAGACATGATACAAGATATGGTCAGAGACTGAGGACATGATAAAGAGATGGTTAGAGACTGAGGACATAATACAAGAGATGGTTGGAGACTGAGGATTTGATACAAGAGATGATTAGAAACTGAAGACATGATACAAGCGATGCTTAGAGACTGAGGACATGATATAAGAGATGGTTAGATACTGAGGACATGATACAACAGATGGTCAGAGACTGCAGACATTATACAAGAGATGGTTGGAGACTGTGGACATATTACAAGAGATGGTTAGACACTGTAGACATGATACAAGAGATGGTTAAAGACTGAGGACATGATACAAGAGGTGGTCAGAGACTGCGGACGTGGTACAAGAGAATGTCAGAGACTGAGGACATGATACAAGAGATGGTTAGAGACTGAGGACATGATACAACAGATGGTCAGAGACTGCAGACATGATACAAGAGATAGTAGGAGTCTGTGGACATATTACAAGAGATGGTTAGAGACTGCAGATATGATACAAGAGATGGTAAGAGACTGAGGACATGATACAAGAGATGGATAGAGACTGAAGAAATGATACAAGAGATAGTCAGAGACTGAGGACATGATAAAGAGATGATCAGAGACTGAGGACATGATACAAGAGATGGTTGGAGATTGAGGATATGATACAAGAGATGGTTAAAGACTGAGGACATGATACAAGAGATGGTTAGAGACTGAGGACATGATAGAAGAGATGGTTAGAGACTGAGGACATTATACAGGAGATGGTTAGAGACTGAAGACATGATACAATAGATGGTTAAAGACTGAGGACATAATACAAGAGGTGGTCAGAGACTGCAGACATGATACAGGAGATGGGCAGAGACTGAGGACATGATAAAAGAGATGGTTAGAGACTGAGGGCATGATACAACAGATGGTCAGAGACTGCAGACATGATACAAGATATGGTCAAAGACTGCAGACATGACACAAGAGAAGGTTAGAGACTGAGAACATGATACAAGAGATGGTTAGAGACTGAGGACATGATACAAGAGATGATTAGAGACTGAGGACATGATACAAGAGATGTCAGAGACAGCAGACATGATACAAGATATGGTCAGAGACTGAGGACATGATAAAGAGATGGTTAGAGACTGAGGACATAATACAAGAGATGGTTGGAGACTGAGGATTTGATACAAGAGATGATTAGAAACTGAAGACATGATACAAGCGATGCTTAGAGACTGAGGACATGATATAAGAGATGGTTAGATACTGAGGACATGATACAACAGATGGTCAGAGACTGCAGACATTATACAAGAGATGGTTGGAGACTGTGGACATATTACAAGAGATGGTTAGACACTGTAGACATGATACAAGAGATGGTAAGAGACTGAGGACATGACACAAGAGATGGTTAGGGACTGAGGAAATAATACAAGAGGTAGTCAGAGACGGAGGGCATGATAAAGAGATGGTCAGAGACTGTTGACATGATATAAGAGATGGTTAGACACTGAAGACATGATATAAGAGATGGTCAGAGACTGCAGATAGGATACAAGAGATGGTTAGAGACTGTGGACATATTAGAAGAGATGGTTAAAGACTGCAGACATGATACAAGAGATGGTAAGAGACTGAGGACATGATACAAGAGATGGTTAGAAACTGAGGACATGATACAACAGATGGTCAGAGACTATAGACATGATACAAGAGATGGTCAGAGACTGAGGACATGACAAAAGAGATGGATAGAGACTGAGGACATTATACAAGAGGTGGTCAAAGACTGCAGACATGATACAAGAGATGGTTAGAAACTGAGGACATGATACAAGAGATGGTTAGAGACTGAGGACATGATACAAGAGATGGTTAGAGACTGAGGACATGATACAAGAGATGGTTAGAGACTGAGGACATTATACAGGAGATGGTTAGAGACTGAAGACATGATACAATAGATGGTTAAAGACTGAGGACATAATACAAGAGGTGGTCAGAGACTGCAGACATGATACAGGAGATGGGCAGAGACTGAGGACATGATAAAAGAGATGGTTAGAGACTGAGGGCATGATACAACAGATGGTCAGAGACTGCAGACATGATACAAGATATGGTCAAAGACTGCAGACATGACACAAGAGAAGGTTAGAGACTGAGAACATGATACAAGAGATGGTTAGAGACTGAGGACATGATACAAGAGATGATTAGAGACTGAGGACATGATACAAGAGATGTCAGAGACAGCAGACATGATACAAGATATGGTCAGAGACTGAGGACATGATAAAGAGATGGTTAGAGACTGAGGACATAATACAAGAGATGGTTGGAGACTGAGGATTTGATACAAGAGATGATTAGAAACTGAAGACATGATACAAGCGATGCTTAGAGACTGAGGACATGATATAAGAGATGGTTAGATACTGAGGACATGATACAACAGATGGTCAGAGACTGCAGACATTATACAAGAGATGGTTGGAGACTGTGGACATATTACAAGAGATGGTTAGACACTGTAGACATGATACAAGAGATGGTAAGAGACTGAGGACATGACACAAGAGATGGTTAGGGACTGAGGAAATAATACAAGAGGTAGTCAGAGACGGAGGGCATGATAAAGAGATGGTCAGAGACTGTTGACATGATATAAGAGATGGTTAGACACTGAAGACATGATATAAGAGATGGTCAGAGACTGCAGATAGGATACAAGAGATGGTTAGAGACTGTGGACATATTAGAAGAGATGGTTAAAGACTGCAGACATGATACAAGAGATGGTAAGAGACTGAGGACATGATACAAGAGATGGTTAGAAACTGAGGACATGATACAACAGATGGTCAGAGACTATAGACATGATACAAGAGATGGTCAGAGACTGAGGACATGACAAAAGAGATGGATAGAGACTGAGGACATTATACAAGAGGTGGTCAAAGACTGCAGACATGATACAAGAGATGGTTAGAAACTGAGGACATGATACAAGAGATGGTTAGAGACTGAGGACATGATACACGAGATGGTTAGAGACTGAGGACATGATACAACAGATGGTCAGAGACTGCAGACATTATACAAGAGATGATTGGAGACTGTGGACATATTACAAGAGATGGTTAGAGACTGCAGACATAATACAAGAGATGGTAAGAGACTGAGGATATGACGCAAGAGATGGTTGGAGACTGAGGAAATGATACAAGAGGTGGTCAGAAACGAAGGACATGATAAAGAGATGGTCAGAGACTGAGGACATGATACAAGAGATGGTTGGAGACTGAGGATATGATACAAGAGATGGTTAGAGACTGAGGACATGATACAAGAGATGGTTAGAGACTGAGGACATGATACAAGAGATGGTTAGAGACTGAGGACATTATACAGGAGATGGTTAGAGACTGAGGACATGATGCAATAGATGGTTAAAGACTGAGGACATACTACAAGAGGTGGTCAGAGACTGCAGACATAATACAAGAGATGGTCAGAGACTGAGGACATGATACAAGAGATGGTTAAAGACTGAGGACATGATACAACAGATGGTCAGAGACTGCAGACATGATACAACAGATGATCAGAGACTGCAGACATGATACAAGAGATGGTCAAAGACTGCAGACATGACACAAGAGATGGTTAGAGACTGAGGAAATGATACAAGAGATGGTTAGAGACTGAGGACATGACACAAGAGATAATTAGAGACTGAAGACATGATACAACAGATGGTCAGAGACTGCAGACATGAAACAAGATATGGTCAGAGACTGAGGAAATGATACAAGAGATTGTTAGAGACTGAGGACATGATACAACAGATGGTCAGAGACTATAGACATGATACAAGAGGTAGTCAGAGACTGAGGACATGATAAAGAGATGGTCAGAGACTGAGGACATGATACAAGAGATGGTTGGAGACTGAGGACATACTACAACAGGTGGTCAGAGATGGTCAGAGACTGAGGACATGATACAAGAGATGGTTAAAGACTGAGGACATGATACAACAGATGGTCAGAGACTGCAGACATGATACAACAGATGGTCAGAGACTGCAGACATGATACAAGAGATGGTCAAAGACTGCAGACATGACACAAGAGATGGTTAGAGACTGAGGAACTGATACAAGAGATGGTTAGAGACTGAGGACATGACACAAGAGATAATTAGAGACTGAGGACATGATACAACAGATGGTCAGAGACTGCAGACATGAAACAAGATATGGTCAGAGACTGAGGAAATGATACAAGAGATCGTTAGAGACTGAGGACATGATACAACAGATGGTCAGAGACTATAGACATGATACAAGAGGTAGTCAGAGACTGAGGACATGATAAAGAGATGGTCAGAGACTGAGGACATGATACAAGAGATGGTTGGAGACTGAGGATATGATACAAGAGATGGTTAGAAACTGAGGACATGATAAAACAGATGGTCAGAGACTGTAGACATGATAAAACAGATGGTCAGAGACTGTAGACATAATATAAGAGATGGTTAGAAATTGAGAACATGATACAAGAGGTGGTCCCAAAGACTGCAGACGTGATACAAGAGATGGTTAGAAACTGAGGACATGATACAGGAGATGGTTAGAGACTAAGGACATGATATAAGAGATGGTCAGAGACTAAGGACATGATACAAGAGATGGTTGGAGACTGTGGACATATTCCAAGAGATGGTTAGAGACTGCAGACATGATACAAGGGATGGTAAGAGACTGAGGACATGATTCAAGAGATGGTTAGAGACTGAGGAAATAATACAAGAGGTAGTTAGAGACTGAGGACATGATACAAGAGATGGTTGGAGACAGCATATGATACAAGAGATGGTTAGAGACTGAGGACATTCTACAAGAGATGGTTAGAGACTGAGGACATGATACAAGAGATGGTGAGAGACTGAGGACATTACACAGGAGATGGTTAGAGACTGAGGACATGATACAATAGTTGGTTAAAGACTGAGGACATGATACAAGAGGTGGTCAGAGACTGCAGACATGATATAAGAGATGGTCAGAGACTGAGGACATGATACAAGAGATGGTTAGAGACTGAGGACATGATATAACAGATGGTCAGAGACTGCAGACATGACAGAAGAGATGGTTAGAGACTGAGGACATGATGCAAGAAATAATTAGAGACTGAGGACATGATACAAGAGATGGCCAGAGATTGCAGACATGATACAAGATATGGTTGGAGACTGAGGATATGATACAAAAGATGGTTAGAAACTGAGGACATGATACAAGAGATGCTTAGAGACTGAGGACATGATATAAGAGATGGTTAGACACTGAGGACATGATATAAGAGATGGTCAGAGACTGCAGACATGATACAAGAGATGGTTAGAGACTGTGGACATGATACAAGAGATGGTAAGAAACTGAGGACATGATACAAGAGATGGTTAGAAACTGAGGACATGATACAACAGATGGTCAGAGACTATAGACATGATACAGGAGATGGTCAGAGACTGAGGACTTGACAAAAGAGATGGTTAGAGACTAAGGACATGATAAAAGACGTGGTCAAAGCAGACATGATACAAGAGATGGTTAGAAACTGAGGACATGATACTAGAGATGGTTAAAGACTGAGGACATGATATAAGAGATGGTCAGAGACTGAGGACATGATACAAGAGATGGTTAGAGACTGTGGACATAATACAAGAGATGGTTAGAGACTGTGGACATGATACAAGAAATGGTTAGAGACTGTGGGCATGATGCAAGAGATGGTCAGAGACTGCAGACATGATACAAGAGATGGTCAGAGACTGAAGACATGACACAAGAGATGGTTAGAGACTCAGTACATGATACAGGAGGTGGTCAAAGACTGCTGACATGATACAAGAGATGGTTAGAGACTGCAGACATGATACAAGAGATGGTTAGAGACTGCAGACATGATACAAGAGATGGTTAGAGACTGAGGACATGATACAAGTGATGTTTAGAGACTGTGCACATGATACAAGAGATGGTTAGAGACTGTGGACATGATAAAAGAGATGGTTAGAGACTAAGGACATGATATAAAAGGTGGTCAGAGACTGTTGACATGATACAGAAGATGGTTAGAGACTGAGGACATGATACAAGAGGTTGTCAAAGATTGCTGACATGATACAAGAGATAGTTAGAAACTGAGGACATGATATGAGAGATAGTTAGAGACTGTGGATATGATACAAGAAATGGTTAGAGACTGAGGACATGATACAAGAGATGATCAGAGACTGAGGACATGATACAAAAGATGGTTAGAGACCGAGCACATGATACAAGAGGTGGTCTAAGACTGCAGATATGATACAAGAGATGGTTAGAAACCGAGGACATGATACATGAGATGGTTAGAGACTGAGACATGATATAAGAGATGGTCAGAGACTGCAGACATGATACAAGAGAATGTCAGAGACTGAGGACATGATACAAGAGATGGTTAGAGACTGAGGACATTATATAAGAGATGGTTAGAGACTGAGGACATGATACAAGAGTCGGTTAGAGACTAAGGACATGATATAAAAGGTGGTCATAGACTGCATACATGATACAAGAGATAGTTAGAGACTGTGGACACAATAGAAGAGATGGTTAGAGACTGAGGACATGATACAGGAGATGGTTAGAAACTGAGGACATGATACACAAGATGGTCAGAGACTGAGGACATGATACAATAGACTGTTAGAGACTGAGGACATGATACAAGAGATGGTTAGAGAATGAGGACATGATACAAGAGGTGGTCAAAGACTGAGGACATGATACAAGAGATGGTTAGAGACTGAGGATATGATACAAGAGGTGGTCAGAGACTGCAGACATAATACAAGAGATGGTAAGAATCTGAGAACATGATACAAGAGATTGTTAGAAACTGAGGATATGATACAACAGATGATCAGAGACTGTAGACATGATACAGGAGATGGTCAGAGACTGAGGACATGACACAACAGATGGTTAGAGACTGAGGACATGATACAAGAGATGATTAGAGACTGAGGACATGATACAAGAGATGGTCAGAGACCACAGACATGATACAAGAGATTGTTAGAGACTGAGATATGATATAAGAGATGCTCAGAGACTGCAGACATGATACAAGAGATGGTCAGAGACTGAAGACATGATACAGAAGATGGTTAGAGACTGAGGACATGATACAAGAGATGGTTAGAGACTGAGGACATGATATAACAGGTGGTCAGAGACTGCAGACATAATACAAGAGATGGTAAGAGACTGAGAACATGATACAAGAGATTGTTAGAAACTGAGGATATGATACAACAGATGATCAGAGACTGTAGACATGATACAGGAGATGGTCAGAGACTGCTGATATGATACAAGAGATGGTTAGAAACTGAGGACATGATACGAGAGAGGGTTAGAGACTGTGGATTTGATACGAGATATGGTTAAAGACTGAGGACATGATACAAGAGATGATTAGAGACTGAGGACATGATACAAGAGATGGTCAGAGACCACAGACATGATATAAGAGGTGGTCAGAGACTGCAGACATAATACAAGAGATGGTAAGAGACTGAGAACATGATACAAGAGATTGTTAGAAACTGAGGATATGATACAACAGATGATCAGAGACTGTAGACATGATACAAGAGATGGTCAGAGACTGCTGACATGATACAAGAGATGGTTAGAAACTGAGGACATGATTCAAGAGATGGTTAGAGACTGAGACATGATATAAGAGATGGTCAGCGACTGCAGACATGATACAAGAGATGGTCAGAGACTGAGGACATGATACAAGAGTTGGTTAGAGACTGAGGACATGATTCAAGAGATGGTTAGAGACTGAGGACATGATATAAGAGGTAGTCAGAGACTGCAGACATGATACAAGAGATGGTCAGAGACTGAAGACATGATACAGAAGATGGTTAGAGACTGAGGACATGATACAAGAGATGGTTAGAGACTGAGGACATGATATAAGAGGTGGTCAGAGACTGCAGACATAATACAAGAGATGGTAAGAGACTGAGAACATGATACAAGAGATTGTTAGAAACTGAGGATATGATACAAGAGATGATCAGAGACTGTAGACATGATTCAAGAGATGGTCAGAGACTGAGGACATGACACAAGAGATGGTTAGAGACTGAGGATATGATACAAGAGATGATTAGAGACTGAGGACATGATACAAGAGATGGTCAGAGACCGCAGACATGATACAAGAGATGGTCAGAGAATGAGGAAATGATACAAGAGATGGTTGGAGAATGAGGACATGATATAAGAGGTAGTCAGAGACTGAGACATGATACAAGAGATGGTCAGAGACTGAAGACATGATACAGAAGATGGTTAGAGACTGAGGACATGATACAAGAGATGGTTAGAGACTGAGGACATGATATAAGAAGTGGTCAGAGACTGCAGACATAATACAAGAGATGGTAAGAGACTGAGAACATGATACAAGAGATTGTTAGAAACTGAGGATATGATACAACAGATGATCAGAGACTGTAGACATGATTCAAGAGATGGTCAGAGACTGAGGACATGACACAAGAGATGTTTAGAGACTGAGGATATGATACAAGAGATGATTAGAGACTGAGGACATGATACAAGAGATGGTCAGAGACCACAGACATGATACAAGAGATGGTCAGAGAATGAGGAAATGATACAAGAGATGGTTGGAGAATGAGGACATGATACAAGAGATGGTTAGAGACTGAGACATGATATAAGAGATGGTCAGAGACTGAGGACATGATACAAGAGATGGTTAGAGACTGTGGACATGATACAAGAGATGGTTAGAGACTAAGGACATGATACAAGAGATGGTCAGAGACTGAGGACATGACACAAAAGATGGTTAGAGACTGAGGGCATGTTACAAGAGGTGATCAAAGACTGCAAATATGATACAAGAGATGGTTAGAAACCGAGGACATGATACATGAGATAGTTAGAGACTGAGACATGATATAAGAGATGGTCAGAGACTGCAGACATGATACAAGAGAATGTCAGAGACTGAGGACATGATACAAGAGTTGGTTAGAGACTGAGGACATGATATAAAAGGTGGTCAGAGACTGAGGACATGATACAGAAGATGGTTAGAGACTGAGGACATGATACAAGAAGTGGTCAAAGATTGCTGACATGATACAAGAGATGGTTAGAAACTGAGGACATGATACGAGAGATGGTTAGAGACTGAGGACATGATAGAAAAGATGGTTAGAGACCGAGCACATGATACAAGAGGTGGTCTAAGACTGCAAATATGATACAAGAGATGGTTAGAAACCGAGGACATGATACATGAGATGGTTAGAGACTGAGACATGATATAAGAGAATGTCAGAGACTGAGGACATGATACAAGAGATGGTTAGAGACTGAGGACATGATACAAGAGTTGGTTAGAGACTATGGACATGATATAAAAGGTGGTCAGAGACTGCATACATGATACAAGAGATAGTTAGAGACTGTGGACACAATAGAAGAGATGGTTAGAGACTGTGGACATGATACAATAGATTGTTAGAGACTGAGGACATGATACAAGAGATGGTTAGAAACTAAGGACCTGATACACAAGATGGTCAGAGACTGAGGACATGATACAAGAGATTGTTAGAGACTGAGGACATGATACAAGAGATGGTTAGAGAATTAGGACATGATACAAGAGGTGATCAAAGACTGAGGACATGATACAAGAGGTGATCAAAGACTGAGGACATGATACAAGAGATGGTTAGAGACTGAGGATATGATACAAGAGGTGGTCAGAGACTGCAGACATAATACAAGAGATGGTAAGAGACTGAGAACATTATACAAGAGATTGTTAGAAACTGAGGATATGATACAACAGATGATCAGAGACTGTAGACATGATACAAAGATGGTCAGAGACTGAGGACATGACACAACAGATGGTTAGAGACCACAGACATGATACAAGAGATGGTCAGAGACTGAGGACATGATACAAGAGTTGGTTGGAGACTGAGGACATGATATAAGAGATGGTTAGAGACTGAGACATGATATAAGAGATTGTCAGAGACTGCAGACATGATATAAGAGATGGTCAAAGACTGAGGACATGATACAAGAGATGGTTAGAGACTGAGGACATAATACAAGAGATGGTTAGAGACTGAGGACATGATATAAGAGGTGGTCAGAGACTGAGGACATGATATAAGAAGTTGTCAGAGACTGAGGACATGATACAGAAGATGGTTAGAGACTGAGGACATGATACAAGAGATGGTTAGAGACTGAGGACATGATATAAGAGGTGGTCAGAGACTGCAGACATAATACAAGAGATGGTAAGAGACTGAGAACATGATACAAGAAATTGTTAGAAACTGAGTATATGATACAACAGATGATCAGAGACTGTAGACATGATACAAGAGATGGTCAGAGACTGAGGACATGACACAACAGATGGTTAGAGACTGAGGACATGATACAAGAGATGATTAGAGACTGAGGACATGATCCAAGAGATGGTCAGAGACCACAGACATGATACAAGAGATGGTCAGAGACTGAGGACATGATACAAAAGTTGGTTGGAGACTGAGGACATGATACAAGAGATGGTTAGAGACTGAGACATGATATAAGAGATGGTCAGAGACTGCAGACATGATACAAGAGATGGTCAGAGACTGAGGACATGATACAAGAGATGGTTAGAGACTGAGGACATGATACAGAAGATGGTTAGAGACTGAGGACATGATACAAGAGATGGTTAGAGACTGAGGACATGACATAAGAGGTGGTCAGAGACTGCATACATGATACAAATGACAAATAGTAGATAAAAACACGGCAAAAATAAAACAAAACAACTAAAAGGGTTAATGGATGTAGCTGCCAGCATAAGGGTGTTCGCACACCAATCAAAGAGAGATAAGGTAAATTATGCGGCGTTTACTAAAATCAAAAAAATAAATAAAATCAGCTAAGATTGTAAAGCAATCAAGTATTCAGGAGATTCATGACAGAAAATCCAAATAGTAATTGTTTTTTAATATTGATCTTCCATTATATTGTGTAACCAAAGGTTATAATGAGCCATTGTTACATCAAAGAAATGAATAAATCACTCCCGGTGGGTTACAAATGGAGCTTCGCACAAAGATGGAAAATATATTTTTATCCAGGAGGGGGAAAAATTAGGTGAAAAAAAAGTTATATTCCTAAAAAATATGCTCCAATCAGAGCACAAAAATTAAGTGAATACTAAACCAATGTGCATGTACACAAGTGCAGCATCAATAAGTGTATAATATTGAATATCATGACGTGATAATAAATAGTAATAGAAATATAAAGTATGCAAATATGATCTGTGCGACATCTAATAAATAAATCAGCCTAAAACATAAAGTGACATGCAGAAGTTTCACAAGGTGCATAAATAAATAGTAATATATTAAGAATTAAGCAGGGATTCCACAAAGGTGTGTGAAAAATCTATATTAGAAATAAAGTCCAAGAAATTCAGAAAAAGTCTTAAATAAAAAATATTTTCAATAAAAAGATCCCATATATGATGCAATCCAAATCGTGCCAATCCCAATTAGAATGTGTGAGGAAATAGTTCATCAAAAAGTACCCAGTGCCAACAATCAATCTCAGGTGTGTGTGAAAATGTGGTTCCCCCAGCCTCTCACTTTATGGCTGAGCGACAACAGCCCTGTAAGCAACCATTGGTAGTTTCATCGGTTTCACGATCCCCCCAATAATGGTTCTCCTAGGGATCTCCTGTCACAGATCCGGCTGTGATCGGGAAGCCGAATGAAGCCCGCCTCTCCTCCCTGACGCGTTGCGTGACCGTCACATTACTTTATCAAAGGGTATGGAGACAGGCATACGGAGATCATTCATATAGCAGGAAGGTAACTATAGTAACACCTGCTCAGCGAGCGTCAGAGCAAAGACTGATTACTCTTTGGGAGCAATTTTCATATGATAAAACAAATAAATCTAAATTAATTAAATAATAAAATCAGAATGTTCTCACCCTTCGATTTCATATTAGAATATTTCATCAATATCTTAAAAACAATGAATAAAATAATTTAAAAGCACCCTCTAGTGGGCAGTATTACATTATAAGTGACGATATAGCCAAATTAGGTTGCCATCTAGTGGACAGTCTAAATATTCCAATGCACATTATAAATATAGGACGGAGAGATCACATTTGCTAATATAGCACCAACTAGCATAAAAACTTAACATAGTTAAAAATATTTAAGAATAATTATAATGAAATGACTTATTACTAAAAAAGTTAAAAATATCCCATAAAAATCACTACAATATTCTTAAATTACATAAAGTGAATTGTATGGAATAAATGCCTCCAAGGGGCCAGTTTCCTAAAAGTTGAGAAAGAATACATAAGCAGGTAACAACAACTGTCAATGTCCGATATTCAATGGATAACTAGTGAATAATAAATTGATGTTAATGTTAATTAATTAAAATTAGGAGAGGGATAACTAGTGAATAATAAATTGATGTTAATGTTAATTACTTCATTAATTGAATTTAGGAGAGGGTAAAAAAAACCTATAAAAATCAGAGTTTAATAATCAGAAATGAAACAATTGAGGTCAAATTCCACATTGTGTCCTAATGGCGTCAAAGTGGGTAGCTCATAGATCCAGCGAGATTCTGATTGGCTAAGTTTTATTACTTTGTTATCACCCCTCCAATGAGGTTTATATCTATCTATTCCCCATATTTTCAACGAGGAGGGATCTGTATTATAAAATTGGTCTTAGTGTCTCGACAAACTGTGTTTTGGGTAACCATTCTTTATATTTTGGGTATGTTCCCTAAGTCTCTTCCACAATTCCCTTTTTGTTCGTCCAACGTACTGGATCTGACATGGACATTCTAGAAGGTACACTACTCCCTCTGTTCAGCAAGATATGAATTTTTTTATCTGGTACTCTCTATTAGTAACTGTGGATTTAAAGCTACATTTCTTCTTCTTCCTTTCATCTGTGTGCCTACATGTATAACATGTCTTGCAGGGATAGAATCCTTTCCCATCAAAGAAGGAGACCTTTTTTTGAGAGGGAGGATCCAATACATTTTTTGCAGCCAGGTCCCTTAACTTTGGCGCTCTTCGATATGTAAATTTTGTTTTTTCCAGTAATATTGTTCCCAAAATGTCGGTCTGCTTTCACAATGTTCCAATATTTTATAAATATTTTTTCTATTTGTTTATGCTGCATACTGTAATCCATAACTAATGGTATAATATTTGTAAAATCATTGTCTTTAATTGAATCCTCAATCAGTTTTCTTCTGTCCACAGCCTCTACGTCTTTAATTTTTTCTTTTATAAAGCTTTCACCAATAAACTCTGCTTGTTTTAAAACACTTCTTGTTTGGTGCAATTCCTTTTCAACCTAACAAATTGTCCTTTAGGTATATTGTTTAGCCAGGGGGTATGGTGGCAGCTATCCAGAGGTAGGTAGCTATTCCTATCAACCTGTTTAAAGAATGTTTGTGTGATTAATTCTCCATCTTCTTTCAAAATTTCTAGATCTAGAAATTGTATCTTCTCATCATTAATCTCCCATGCCAGATTGATATTCTTGTTGTTTAAGTTCAAATTAAAGGCAAAATCCATCAAGCTTTCTCTGTCACCGACCCAGATAACGATAATGTCATCAATAAATCTCTTAAATAGAAGGAGTTGCTGTGGTTTATTCTTATATACAGCTTCTTCTTCCCATTCAGCCATGTACAGGTTGGCTACACTGGGTGCATATTTGGCACCCATTGCTATTCCACAGATCTGTTTAAAAAAATCATTTTTATACCAGAAGTAATTGTGATCCAGACTATATCTCAGACAGTCCAATAAAAACTTCCTTTGCACCGCTTTCAAATCGCTAAATTCTTTCAAGGCCCATTTGGTTGCTTGTATTGCCTCCTCATGATTAATTATGGTATAGAGCGATGCTACATCCGCCGTTGCAAGGTACACTGGTCTATCACCAAATGAGATAGTCATGGCTGAGAACTGGCTGAGAAAGGCTGGAACATTGTGAAAGCAGACCGACATTTGGGAACAATATTACCGGAAAAAACAAAATTCACGTATTGAAGAGCGCCAACGTTAAGGGACCTGGTTGCAAAAAATGTATTGGATCCTCCCTCTCAAAAAAAGTTCTCCTTCTTTGATGGGAAAGGATTCTATCCCTGCAAGACATGTTATACATGTTGGCACACAGATGAAACGAAGAAGAAGAAATGTAGCTTTAAATCCACAGTTACTAATAGAGAGTACCAGATAAAAAAATTCATATCTTGCCAAACAGAGGGAGTATTGTACCTTCTAGAATGTCCATGTCAGATCCAGTACATTGGACGAACGAAAAGGGAATTGTGGAAGAGACTTAGGGAACATACCCAAAATATAAAGAATGGTTACCCAAAACACAGTTTGTCGAGACCCTATGACCAATTTCATAATAGAGATCCCTCCTCGTTGAAAGTATGGGGAATAGATAGATATAAACCTCATTGGAAGGGTGATAACAAAGTAATAAAACTTAGCCAATCAGAATCTCGCTGGATCTATGAGCTCCGCACTTTGACGCCATTAGGACACAATGTGGAATTTGACCTCAATTGTTTCATTTCTGATTATTAAACTCTGATTTTTATAGTTTTTTTTTTTACCCTCTCCTAAATTCAATTAATTAAGTAATTAACATTAACATCAATTTATTATTCACTAGTTATCCTTCTCCTAATTTTAATTAATTAACATTAACATCAATTTATTATTCACTAGTTATCCATTGAATATCGGATATTAAGAGTTGTTGTTACCTGCTTATGTATTCTTTTCTCAACTTTTAGGAAACTGGCCCCTTGGAGGCATTTATTCCATACAATTCACTTTATGTGATTTAAGAATATTGTAGTGATTTTTATGGGATATTTTTAACTGTTTTAGTAATAAGTCATTTCATTATAATTATTCTTAAATATTTTTAACTATGTTATGTTTTTGTGCTAGATGGTGCTATATTAGAAAATGTAATCTCTCCGTCCTATATTTATAATGTGCATTGGAATATTTAGACTGTCCACTAGATGGCAACCTAATTTGGCTATATCATCACTTATAATGTAATACTGCCCACTAGAGGGTGTTTTTATTTTTTTTATTTCATTTTATTCATTGTTTTTAAGATATTGATGAAGGATTCTAATATGAAATCAATTAATGCCCGTTGAAGGGTGATAACATTCTGATTTTATTATTTAATTAATTTAGATTTATTTGTTTTATCATATGAAAATTGCTCCCAAAGAGTAATCAGTCTTTGCTCTGATGCTCGCTGAGCAGGTGTTACTATAGTTACCTTCCTGCTATATGAATGATCTCCGTATGCCTGTCTCCATACCCTTTGATAAAGTAATGTGACGGTCACGCAACACGTCAGGGAGGAGAGGCGGGCTTCATTCGGCTTCCCGATCACAGCCAGATCGGGTAGCAGCTTTCATGTTCTGGCTTATGTTAATTGTTTTAAATGTAAGTGCAATACTTGGAATAAAATTTACTGGTTTAACTACTACACTATAGAGTACTTCCCCCTGTGTTTTATATTGCTGGGCTGACTGACTGGGCGACCTGAGAGCGGAGTGCGGTCTGTGACAGGAGATCCCTAGGGGAACCATTATTGGGGGGATCGTGAAACCGATGAAACTACCTATGATTGCTTACAGGGCTGTTGTCGGTTAGCCATAAAGTGAGAGGCTGGGGGAACCACATTTTCACACACACCTGAGATTGATTGTCGGCACTGGGTACTTTTTGATGAACTATTTCCCCACACATTCTAATCGGTAATGGCACGATTTGGATTGCATCATATATGGGATCTTTTTATTGAAGATATTTTTTTATTTAAGACTTTTTCTGAATTTCTTGGACTTTTCTTCTAATATAGATTTTTCACACACCTTTGTGGAATCCCTGCTTAATTCTTAATATATTACTATTTATTTATGCACCTTGTGAAACTTCTGCATGTCACTTTATGTTTTTGGCTGATTTATTTATTAGATGTCGCACAGATCATATTTGCATACTTTATATTTCTATTACTATTTATTATCATGTCATGATATTCAATATGATACACTTATTGATGCTGCACTTGTGTACATGCACATTGGTTTAGTATTCACTTAATTTTTGTGCTCTGTTTGGAGCATATTTTTTAGGAATATAACTTTTTTTTCACTTAATTTTTCCCCCTCCTGGATAAAAATATATTTTCCATCTTTGTGCGAAGCTCCATTTGTAACCCACCGGGAGTGGATGTGATTTATTCATTTCTTTGATGTAACAATGGCTCATTATAACCTTTGGTTACACAATATAATGGAAGATCAATATTAAAAAACAATTACTATTTGGATTTTCTGTCATGAATCTCCTAATTACTTGATTGCTTTACAATCTTAGCTGATTTTATTTATTTTTTTCGATTCTAGTAGGCGCCGCATAATTTATTTACCTTATCATACATGATGCAAGAGATGGTTAGAGACTGTGGACATAATACAAGAGATGGTTAGAGACTGTGGGCTTGATACAAAAGCTGGTCAGACTGCTGATTGCATTTTTCTTGAGCGTTTCTTGCACTAAAGTTGCCAATAATGGCCAACAATAAATTCATATTACTTGAAATTTATGATATTAATTAAAAAGTGGAATATAATACAATTGTATATAAAAATATAAAATTTTTTTTAAACTGCCATTTAAAGTGCATTTTCGGTTTCTGTTTCGGCACCAAAATTTCCATTCAGTGCACATATTTCTATATAGATAGATTATAATATAGATTATATTTCTGTTCGGCTATTCTTGTAGCTTATACCTACAGTGGGTATAGAACCACCCCTTCAATCTAATCACATTTTGTTGCTTTGCAGCCTGAAATGAAGACATACACAGTTTTTTTTTTTTTCCAGCTGTATTTACTAGTGCAACTTATAACATCCAAGTGAAAGATAAAACACCAACAGGTCAGAACAAAATGTAAAACATTCAAAAACAGAATCACTGAGTTGGAAAAAGGATCATCATCTCCTAATAATGACTTGTAAACTCAATCAGGTATAGCTAATCACCTTCTCAATGTCACACAAAGCCATTTGACTTTCAACTTTGATCAGCTGTGGTCATTTTGATTAGCTCAGCGTGAAAAGAGCTTTCCTAGAGCATTTTGGTCCCTGGTAGTGCAATTGAAGCAAACAATCAACTATCAGTGGCAAGGTACTGTCTCTGGGATCTCTGGGATAAAGTTGTGGATAGGCACAAATCAGGAGATGCATACAAAAAAATGTCAAAGACTAAATCAATGTCTACAAGCACTAGGAAGTCTATTATTAAAAAGTGGAAGGTATTTGGTACAACACAGACCCTCCCTAGATCAGGACATCGCTCCAAACTGGAGGAAAGAGTCAGGAGGAAACTGGTCAGAGAGGCTACCAAGAGGCAACAGCAACTTTGAAGCAGTGTCAGGAATTTATGACAAAGAGTGGTCATTGTGTGCCTGTGACAACAATATCATAAATTCTCCACAAATGTGGCTTGTATAGGAGGGTTGCAAGAAAGCCACTCCTCAGAAAAGGCCACATGTCATCACAACTGAGCCAAACACACCTTGAAGATTCAGAGGCCACATGGAAAAAGGTGTTATGGTCAGATAAGACTAAAACATTGTCTGGCGGAAATCCAATCCAGCTCACCATCCAAATAACACAACACAAATAATAAGGAAAAATGGATAGGGCAAAATACTGTCAAATTCTTGAGGAGATCTGCTGACCTCTGCCAGAAAGTTGTCAATGGGAAGAAGGTTTACCTTCTAACATGACAATGACCCAAAGTACACAGCAAAAATGACCACACTTTTTTTTATGACATGTTGGCGTTTATATCTTTCACTTGGATGTTAGTACAGCTGAATAAAACAAAAAACTGTGTCTGTCTTCATTTCTGGCTGAAAAGCAACAAAATGTGATTATTTTAAAGAGGGGTGATTCTTTTCTATACCCACTGTAACTGCAGACTGCACAGTCAGGCAGGTGACAGACATATTTCTTGGTTCGGCAATGAAGACTCCTTCATACAGTATATCTCCCCTCTGCCAATTCTACCAATAGCTGGCTTATTGGACAATAAATCTTCATCCTCACCTTGGATAAGATAGCAGAGAGGTGATGCAAGTATAAACTATGAACCTGAAATTGTAAAGCCGTTTACACACTACAGTTTTTCGTGCAACCTGCTGGGTTACTGCGGTACTAACCATGCGAGGCTAGTTCAACAATCTCCCCCACTAAGCTGTTGTGTTCTGACAGGGAAACGTGGAGGACGGCCAGAATACCCCAATCAGTACTCTCTGCCATTGGCTGAGAGCGCTGATCGGGAGTCGGTCACCTGCTGGTTTTCCAGCATACACGTCTGACAGAAGCCAACCAGAAGGCCGGCTTCTGTCAGACAGACTGACATACACTCAGGCCGAATGTCGGACTTTTTTTTGTTGAACCGCAGGTTGTTCCGACATTCGTCCCGTGTGTATGGGGCTTAAGCGCGATCTTCCTGACTGTATAGTGTGACAGATGTGTGTAAATTGCAAGTACAGCTACATGCAACTGCATACCCTTTGTCACTGTTAACATACTGTATATTTATTTAAACTATGTATTTAGCTGTTTACGTGGAGTTTTTTCTTAATGTTCTATTTTGTTCCTTGTATTGCAATAATTTTGTTACAATTACATATTTTTCCCTAGGTTTAGAATCTAGAAGACCCAGTTCTCCATTAATTGATATAAAACCAATTGAATTTGGTGCATTTGGAGCTAAAAAAGAGATTGTACAACCAACAGTACTGAGGAAAATATACACCCCTGAAGACTATTTTAGGAAATTTGAACCCCATTTATATCCCGTTGATTCCAGCAATGATGATGTAGACTCATTAACTGATAATGAAATTTTAACCAAGTATCAATTAGGTATGCTGCATTTTAGTACTCAATATGACCTTCTGCACAATTATCTGACTGTCAGGGTGATTGAGGCCAGAGACTTGCCACCTCCAATATCTTACGATGGCTCTAGACAGGACATGGCTCATTCAAACCCATACGTGAAGATATGTCTATTGCCAGATCAGAAGAACTCTAAGCAAACTGGTGTCAAACGTAAGACCCAGAACCCAGTATATGAGGAACGATATACTTTTGAAATCCCATTTTTAGAAGCCCAAAGAAGAACATTGCTTTTAACTGTGGTGGATTTTGACAAGTTCTCTAGGCACTGTGTTATTGGGAAAGTATCAATGCCACTAAGTGAAGTTGACCTTGTAAAAGGAGGACACTGGTGGAAGGCCATCATACCGAGCTCTCAGGTAAGATTTTTTATTTTTATTTACATTGTATATATTACAAAAAAACAAATAGACTGAATGACAGAATGCAGTACTTTCAAGATTCCTTTATCAGGCTTTTTACATTCATCAAGTAAATGTAAGGTAGATTGCACATACATTGGTTCTATACAAATGGTGGGAATTTGAATGTTGTTAAGCTATTTTCTCTCCAGACTGAATGCTTTTTATTCATACAGAATAAAGTGAATCATGCGCACAGGAGTTAATTCATCCTGTCTCTGAGCAGATGCCAGAACTATACACTGAGGTTTGCATGCGTAAAAAATAATGCAAGGCAAAAGGTAAGAAGCCTTTATGCAGTAGAGACATAGGGGGTTATTTACTAAAAGAAAATCCACTTTGCACTACAAGTGCACTTGAAAGTGCAGTCGCTGTAAATCTGAGGGGGACATGCAAGGAAAGTAAAAAACAGCATTTTAGCTTGCACATGATTGGACAATAAAATCTTGCAGTGCACTTGTAGTGCAGAGTGGATTTGCCTTTAGTAAATAATACCCACAGCATGTTTCTTCTGTAAGAAAAAAAATAACCTTCCTGCTCACAATTTTTTGTCTTCAGGTCACAGTTCTGTTTTAATTTAAAGGAAATTGCAAATGATTGTTTGCAGCTGTATTGCTGACCCTCTGGTACACACTAAAACAAGTACAATCAGCCTACTTGTTCCATGTCATTGATTCAGAGTACCGAAGCCAGTGAATTAGAATAATAGCAAAATAACAAATGTTTTTGGAACTAGGTAGCATGGGCAGCCTCAATGTTTCTATCTGGAAAGTTTTATATTAGGCAGGCAAAAGAAGTGATGTGTGATATACTGTACGTGGGTATTGTTGAGTTTAGAATGAGTGGTGGATTTGTGATGGCCAAAGGACAATATTGGCCATAGTGTAATATATTAAAGTGTATCAATTAAAACATCAAAGCGGCACTCCCATCAGTCAATTGATATAAGACTGACAGGCTAGTACAAAATCACTACTGTGTACATGAAGATTTTGAGGCGAACAAAGCTAAAAAAAAAATCAAGAGTCTGTAGTGGATATATAAGGTGTAAACAGCAGATAATTGATGAGTGCACCGTTTACCAAACACTTTTCCACCACATGCTCCACACACCCGCAAGGGGTTCAAACTCACCAAAACCTGGAGATTATCAAGCCCCAATCAACATCCTGTGGTCTGTTAATCTGGATATTCTCATAGGGTAGCTCAAAAATCATCTCCGAAATCCACATGCCTCCTCGCCGTGTCCTGTGTCTTCATGATGCAGCCGAACCATCGGCGTGTGAGGAGTTAATATAACTCAGCTGTTTTCATCCCGGGTTAGGGAAAAGACCTGTCAGGGTTTCACTGCTTTTCCGGGCTCTGTTAGAGAGATTTCTCCCTGCTCTCTGTCCTGTTGACAATGGTTTCACTAGACAGGAAGTGAGGTAAAATCTGCAACATAGACATCAATAGAAATAAAAAGCTCACAGGGGTTCTAACCTACTCTGCTAAAGCACTGCCTGTCTGATAAAATGGCTCTAGAAGAAAGTTATAGGAATATTTTATTTTATAGTGGAAAATCCCAACATTGTAATCCTTCTCCACTGTATCCAAAGCTAAAATTAAACATTGTGGCTGGACATACTGTATATTTTAAGATTTGAAGATTGAAATAATTGTTTAACTATACAATATTGAACAAAAATATCAGATTTTCATGTGATACAGATTAGCATTTAGTATTCTTGCAGGATTGTATGGATACCATGAATTTATCTTCTGCAGAAAATTAATGACCTTCCTGTTCAGATCAGAGAATGAGAGCAGCAGAGCCTGAAGGCATTAAGTATTAATAAAAAGGACAATTTTCATTAGTCCTTGGCACAGTATGAGTCACGTATGGCAGTATTAGACACCATATATATTCAAATTCCCCTTTGTACTCAGAAAGAACATAACACTTAGGTAATTTGCTAAATTTGGTGTAAAATACATGTTTTTTTACGAATTAAAAAAAAAATCATTTACTGAGCATGCAGCTTCTTCATTCTTGTTGTCTTTCTGTCTAGGTTCCAGTTTAAGCTGTTGCTATGACTGCTGCCCCAGGTTTCCTGTTTTAGGGTGGCTCCTTTTTCTTTCAGTGTTGTATGGAGTTAGCCTTGCATGCAGGGACTAGAGTTGTGTCTCCTTGCACTGTGTGCTTCAAGAGAAACACACAGCCCTTCAGCCTGAGGATAGCAAAGTACTCTCCTGCTCCTTCCTTCTCTTCCTCCAAACCTCCCTTCTCCAAACTGACTTACTGCAGACTGCACTGCTTGCTTGTAAGGTAATAGTGATATCCTTATTCTCCATATACTGTATATAATCCAAACACATCTGCTACTTAATGGCAAGACTGATAGCAGTAGAATGTACGTTTTTGAGTTGAGAATACATAATTGAACATAATTTTGTTAAACCAGAGTTTAGTGTCACTTTAAAGCAGTATTAAACCCAAAATGTAACATATTGCAGCTTACCAATCATTAGATGTGGCTGTTTCCTTTTCTTAGACTTTTTCCCCTCTGGCCAGTAATACACCTCCCCCACTCCGGGTAAAGGAGCAAAGGGGGCACCTTTGAACAGCAGCATTATGAGTCTGGGGGGAGAGGAGTGTTAGATTTAAATACACAAACAAATTGAAGCCAATCAACAGTTCACACTTTCTAAGCAGATACAGCAAGCATTTTTTTTTTCTTTTTGGAAAAAGATTTTACAAAAATAAATATAAGCTGATCATTGCAAGCATTCTGCTAGTGTTAAATGGTTTGTCTCATCTTTGTAACTAATATTAATTTGTAACTAAATTACATTTTGTTGGAGAGCTTGTTCTTTTGAAAAACAACAGGCTTACTGGCTGGCTGGCTCACCAGGGTTAAAATAGAAATAGTACGTTTCAATACAATAAATGTTTGTTTATATCTTAGTTTATTAAAGTTTTCAGTTTAAAAAAAAAACAAATTAACTTTTATAATATACAGTACATAAAAGAGTAGGTGTATATAGAAAAACCTGTATCAATATTTGAGATGCAATGTATATCCCCTGTATGTCAAGGGTATATAATCCTCAACTAATGTACAATAAGTACCTATTTATATATTCAGAGATGCCAAAAATGATATTTTTGTTTTAGCTAATCGTATATTCTGCTTTTGTTTTGGGGATCACGTCTTTAAGCATATTGTTCGTATTGAATTCAGTAAAATGCAAGAAAAAAGCAAAAAGCAAAAAAAAAAAAGATCACTAAGAGGGAGGGAGGTAGAAACCAGTGTTAGGAGACATTGGTTTACCGAAACACTCTTTAATGACTGGTCAGGAAGGATGGTCGAGTTCCCCTTAGCCCAGAAGCAATAAAATAGAAATAAATGCTGGACAGCCGCACTCGTAGATTTGCTTCGTTTATTCAAGAAATTCACATCAAGGTTCAAATGACAGCAGACAGGAAAAGAGCTGATGTTTCGCACTAGCGTTAGTGCTTACTCATAGCTATGAGCTATAAGTAAGCACTAACGCTAGTGCGAAATGTCAACTCTTTTCCTGTCTGCTGTCATCTGAATCTTGATGTGAATTTCTTAAATAAACGAGGCAAATCTACGAGTGTGGCTGTCCAGCATTTATTTCTGTTTTATTGCTACTAGCAATAGCCAGCACCGACAACCTCCAAACCAAGAAAGATTTACCTTTCACCTTTTGCCTGTCTAATCCTCCTGGAGCGGTGATAACTCTTCTATATTTAAGTGTTCCCCTTAGCCCAGGTCAGGAATTTAGGTGAGTCTCTAAACCTGGCCCAGGCATTACAGGTATGAGAAAAATGTTCTTCTTTTCCCATTTCTTGTGTCAACAGCCACTCCGGTTTTCTGATTGAGTCTAGTTCAATCGCCCATTCCCCAGGGAGGGTACGGAAGTCGATTTCCAATGTCGAGGAATGACTGTTCTGGCTGCATTGAGGAAGTGTCTAAGCATCTTTTTTTCACTGACTAAAGGGATCCAGAGATCATGGACAGGAAGGCCACCCTGGGTAATGGTTGAATAAAGATGTCAGTTACTTTACAATATGGATCAATCTAGATACCAGTTTATACCCTTTATCTTGGGTTTTCGTGGCAAGTGATATTTTGTGGGTAAGGGTAAAGCATTTTTGCCAGTCCAAGGGGTAGAGGGTTTGTTAAAGATCTTTTCCCCAGTTCCATGTATAAAGAGCAAGGTCTGGGCGTGCCAACGTCATAAGGATAGAGTAGAGTAAAGAGACTGTATGTGCAGATGGTTCCTTCTGGATAAGTAGAGATTCCAAGACAGTTGGTTCAGTAAGGATGTCTAAGGGCATTGAGATAGCTTGTATTTGTAAGACAGAGCCTGTTATCTCTGTAACCAATGCATAAAATTGCCTAAAGGCATTGCAGACAAAGAAGTTACCAATAGTTACGGATCTGATTGGAGGACTTGAGAAAGTCTGTTCCTGTTTACTCCAGGGGCCAAACATGGTTGATTAAAAAGCTAGCAAGAAAGCCGTTGTTCCAAAAAAAGGAGGTATGGGGCCTAGATATTTGGATATACCAAGGGTGGATATCGCCAGGTCCCACATATAAAGTGTTTGTCGAGAAAGATCAACAGGTATTAGGGGGCCTTTGCGAAAAGTTGGTAAGGTCCACAGAAGACTGCAAAGATCTATAGGGTTCATATGGCTCTCCAATTGTACCCATAATTTGGACAAATATTGATGTATCCAGTCAATAATTCGTGTAAGTATTGCTGCTTTGTGAGGAGGGGTACGAGACAGGGATGTCCCCTGTCTCCTCTCCTCTTCGCGCTGGCTATTGAACCATTGGCGATCGGGATCAGGGCAAATCGGGGCATTACAGGCTTCTGCTATGGTGACATGCAGGAAAAAATTATGTTGTACGCCGATGACACTATGCTCCTACTCGGTGACACTGGCCCTTCCCTTCAGGAGGCCATGTCGACCATATCTAAATTTGGGAAGTTCTCTGGCCTGCATATAAATTGGTCAAAGTCTGCCCTTCTTTTATTAGATGGAGATGAATCACAGGAGGTATGCGCCACTTGTCCCATCCCGATTGCCACTACTTTCAAGTACTTAGGGATCCAAATCACGTCCCAGCCCCGGGACTTTATACATTTAAATATATTTCCACTCCTACAGCGCTTCAGAGACAAAATTAAGACCTGGAACTCTCTCTTAATGTCAGTAGCAGGTAGAGTAAACCTAGTGAAGATGATTCTCATGCCACAGTTACTTTATTTTCTACATAATACCCCTATGGTTATCCCATTAAAAATATTTCACATAGTACATGCCATTTTCCGAACCCTTATTTGGAAAAATGGTCCCGCCCGGATCAAATTAGAACATCTACAGAGACCCAAGGACTGTGGTGGATTGGCATTGCCCAACCCATGGCTGTACTACCTGGCCTCTCAACTGCAGCATCTGATTGGTACATTTGTCCCGTCACAAAACTCATCTCACAGGCTAATGATTCACACAGTGGGTAAGGGTCCGATTCACATGGCTTTAGAGGCATTGGCCTTCACTAAACCACATAAAAAATACCCAACGTTCAGTCTTATTCAAAAGGTGTGGAATAAGACCAAATATCTCCAGAACGTAGATGGATATACGGAATATAGTCCCATTTGGCACAATGACACATATGGGGAACTAGCTAAATTACAATGCGGAGCTCGTTGGAAGCAGTTTGGAATCACTCATATAAAGCATATATTTAGGGAAGGTGTGTTGCGCACATTTTCTGACTTAAAAGAAGCTTATAATTTGCCAGCATCAATGTCATTCTACTATATGCAACTTAGACACGCAGTACAGACACAGGGCCGCTCCTCGGAGTGGCACTTATCGCCAACCCCGGTTTTCAACCTTCTGGGGGATGCTGGCTCATCTAAGGGATTTATCTCCCAATGCTATGCTATCCTGTTGCAATCCGTGATGAGACACCATCCCTTGAAGGTGAGAGAAAAGTGGGAGACAGAGGTGGGACAGTTGGATGGGGATCAGTGGGAGGAGATCTTTCAGGCAGTGAACCAATGTTCACTTAATGTGTCACAAAAACTCACCCAACTATATATACTATTGAGAACATACTATACCCCGCATAGATTACACTTAATGAACAGGCTGACGGAACCAACATGTACTAGATGTAAACGTGAACATGGTGACCTGATACATATGCTGTGGAGATGTCCCAAGTTACACATGTACTGGGCAGGAGTAGTACAAAATATCAACTCAATCTTTAATGTGAGTCTTCCACAGGACCCTAGAGCGTGTCTCTTGGGTGCTTTGGAGGAATACGGATGGGAAGGACACAACAGAGAAGCTGTGCATAGAGTACTTTTTCAGGCCAGAAGGCTGATTATGACTCACTGGAAGTCCGCTAGGTCCCCGACTGTTAAGGAGTGGACTGAAAGTATTAACACGACTCTAAAAATGGAAAAGTTGATTTACCAACATAGAGGTAGCATGCCAAAATTTGAAAAAATATGGGGTCCATGGTTAGATGTACCGGGATTAGCACCTATGGAACTGGTATACGACAGGTTGTTAGGAATCAATGCTGGGTGAGACATGGATAGAGGTTAACTGTGATTGGAACTAGCTTTTAGCTGTTATATTGAGATTGCTACTTGGCTATTGGATTATGTGTTGCATAAGAGGTACTGTGTAATCCTGTTTACAATGTTTGTAATGCTTTCCCTGCAAATTTAATAAAATCTTGTTGGATTAAAAAAAAAAAAAAGTATTGCTGCTTTGTGGTAAGGTACCCCTACTAGCCCTCTGTGTTTTGGTAAAGACAATGCCCTAAAACAAATTCTAGGATGGGCTGAGTTCCAGACAAATTTGGAAAACATCGGTGGATTTAGTGAAAATACGAAGCCGGGAGATGGATTGGAATAGTTTGGAGCAAATATAAAAGGAGAGGTAGGATATCCGTCTTAATACTATTAATTCTACCAAACCATGAGAGCCAAATCCAGTTTTTTGAAGCATTGGAAGGAAGTTCAAAGAGTACAATTGTGATGCCAAAGCTGGTATCTGAATCCCTAGATAACGAATTGAAGAAGAACAGGTCTTGAAAGGAAAGTTTGTTGAGAGTCTTGTCATAGTTGTTTTTGGTAACGAGATATGTAGAATTTCTGATTTATTATAGTTGACCTTAAAATTGCTGACTTCTCCAAATCTCTGGAATTCCTTAAGTATAGCAGGGAGGAAAATATATGGTTGTGTTACAAATAGAAGCAGGTTGCCCGCAAATAGGCCATTTTTGCATGGAGAGAACCTACCGGAATGCCTGTGATGTTTGGATTCTTTCGCAAGGCGATTGCCAGGTGTTCCATTGTGAGAACATATAGAAGAGGTGATAGGGGGCATCCTTGGCAAGTTCCATTGAAAATATGGAACACAGAAGACAAGGATCCATTCTCCCTAATTCTACCTGAAGGCGACCAATAGAGAGACATAATCCATGAAAGCATATGAGGGCCTAGTCCAATCTGTTAAAGAGAGGGTCAAAGGAACTCCCAGCTAACCTGTCAAATGCCTTTTCGGCATCAATCACTAAAAAGCAAAGAGGAATATCATGGGTGCGGGCGTAGTCCATTAACAGAAGAACTTTAAGCGTGTTATCTCTAGCCTCTCATCCACTGGCGAAGCCCACTTGGTCAAGATGTATTAGTTGGGGCAATAATGGTTGTAATCTGCTAGTTAGAACCTTGGCAAGTATTTTTAGATCGACTCCTTTAAACGAAATCGGTCTATAATTCCCACAAAGGGACGGGGCTTTTTCTGGTTTCTGAATAAGTGAGATGTGTGCTTCCCAGAGTTTGTGTAGAAAAGGTGGAACCATTTGCTATAGAGTTAAATGCCTTAGTCAAAAAAGAAATAAGGATAGGAGCAAAAAGTTTATAAAATTTAGGCGTGAAGCCATCGGGACCTGGGCTTTTACCTGCTGGTGTATTAGCGATGGCCTTAGCAATCTTTCTCACTGCGTAGGTTTTCCAGGTTGAAAATTGTATCTACGTCAAAGGTCGGTAGTGAGGTATCTGCTATACAGTGTGCCTGATTGGTTTCACTGGTCGTAGTGGAGTTTGCAGATTGTTCTGTGGATACATTATAGAGAGATTGGTAAAAATCATGGAATGTCTTCATGATTGAAGATGGTGAGGTTATCATCTCTCCATTTGGTCCCTGGAGATGTGGAATGAAGGTAAAGGTCTGTTGTGGATGTAAAGAGCGATGCCAATGGCTTACCGCATTTATCGCTAAATTTGTATTGATGTAATGCAAGTTTATCTGCAAACGTATGGGCAGAAGATTCATATAGATCACGAAGACACGCCCGGGCAGAAGCTAACTCCAGTAGTGTTTCAGGAGAGTTTGAACGCTTATGTTCAGTTTCAAGGATTCTAACATTTTGGACTGGTGATGCAATAGTTGAGAATCGCTTCTTTTTCAGGCAAGAGCCCAATCGGAGTCAGAGTCCCTCTTAAGACCGCCTTCAGAGCCTCCCAGTGGATAAGTAGTGGGGTAAGGTCTGAAGTGTGGTCAACAAGGAAATTAGATATAGTTTCCCTGATACATGTAATCCCTTCTGGGTCTACAAGCAATGCGTCATTTAGTCGCCAAGTCCATTCTTTAAATGGGGCCAGGGGGATATCAAATGTCAAGAAAATAGGTGAATTGTCCGACCAAATCATAGTGTCAATGTCGCTAGCCAGCGACCAGTCTAAGCAGTTATGATCAACAAAAAAATAGTCGATATGGCTATAAGAGTGGTGGACCGAAGAGAAATACGTATAGTTTCTAGATTTAGGGTGCAATATCCTCCAGACGTCAATCAAAAAGGTATGCTTCAGCATTTTCAATTTAGAAAACGACACTGAAGATTTAGACGTATCTAACTGCGGATCCATAGGAAAGTTAAAATCACCGCCGTGATGAGTCTCCCTTCAATGAAGCCAGACAGTATTCTCAGATATCTTCTAACAGTTTGGTTAACGTTTGGTAAGTATATATTAGCCTCTGTAAATGTTTGACTTTGGGTTTAATACTGCTTTAAAGTAAATTGTGTAGCCACTGTCCTAAATATACAGAGACAGACCTGTCTAAGGATGTCATTTACAAACCCACTGTTATTAACTAATAAAAATGTGGTTTAGATACCTTTAATCCTCTTTTTGATTCTATTCCTCTGATAGCTGTTCACTCTGCAGCAAATCACAGAGCAGCTGGTGAGTGTAACTTGGAGATGGGCAATTTGACAGTAAGGCTGGGGCCTGAAACTATTGTCAATCAAGAGAGGAGGAATGGGCAGACTATAGATACAGGCACAATGCACGCTTGCACAACATGTCTGTACCTCTGAACGGGAGTAGAAAGCATGCAAACTGACCACACTAATACAGATTGGCTTTCTTGCTTAACATGGTCAGTTTGCAACCAGGAAGAAAGGGAACTGGCAGGATCAATCAGGTATTAGATGCCACAATAAAAAAAACACCATTATTAAAGTGTTACTAAAGTGAGTTTAAAAAAAAATATATAACAAACCTGTTATACTTACCTGCTCTGTGCAGTGGTATTGCACAGAGTGGCCCCGATCCTCCTCTTCTCGGGTCCCCGGTGGCAAACTTGGCTTTTGCTCTTCATTTTAAGACAACAATAGCCAGCCGCTTGCTATGGTGAGAAATGTTGTCCGCGCGCTCCCGACCTGTGTGTCTTTGGAGCCACGCTCCATAGACCTACACAGAGGGACTTAGTCCTCCCCACTTCCTCTTCACTGCATTTGATTAACAGCAGCAAGAGCTAATGGTTCCTGCTGCTTCTCAAATGCTGTGTGAAGGAAGAAAGGGGATAAAAGATACAACCATGCACAGTGCTGATCTCTTCTCCTCTCTCTTACTCTTCACACAGGGGGGGCTCAGGGAAATTGAAAACGTTTTTTACCTTAACCACTTCCCGACCGGCACATATACAGTGGCAGGATGGCTCTCCTGTGCGAAATGCTGTATATGTACGGCGGCTTCTTTAAGAGCTGCATGGTGGGAGACCCGTTGCGCAATCACCGCCGGCCATCCGCAATTGTGGGCACGAGAGCCATAACCAGGATTTGTGTGTGTAAACACAAATCTCTGTTCTAACAGGGGAGGAGAAACAGATCGTCTGTCCCTACTAAGTAGGAACAACGATCTGGCTCCTCCTCTAGTCAGTCCCAACCTCTCACAGTTAGAAACACATCTAGGGAACATATTTAACCCCCTGAGCGCCCCCTAGTGTTAACCCCTTCCTTGCCAGTGACATTTATACAGTAATCAGTGACTATTTTTTAGCTCTGATCGCTGTATAACTGTCAATTACAAAAAATATGTAGAAGAATACATATTGGCCTAAACTAATGAAGAAATGTATTTATTTTTTTTTTAATTGGGATATTTATTATAGCAAAAAGTAAAAAATATTGTGTTTTTTCAAAATTGTCGCTCTTCTTTTGTTTATAGTGCAAAAAATAAAAACCACAGAGTTAATCAAATACCACCAAAAGAAAGCACTATTTGTGGGAAAAAAAGGATATAAATTTTGTTTAGCTACAACGTCGCACGACCGCTCAATTGTCAGTTAAAATGACGCAGTGCCGTATTGCAAAAAATGGCTTGGTAAGGATGGGGGTAAATTGTTCCGGGGCTGAAGTGGTTAATGCAAACAATGCATTAACGTAAAAAACGTTTTTACGTTTAGTAACACTTCAATTGAAAATACATAGTTTTAACATTTAAAAAGATGCATCAATACATTTTATTTTTAAGGTAACAAATGCTCTAACTCTTACCTGTAAAGACCAGAAGTTCAGGGAAGCAGCACTGAGAGAGCAGGAGCCAGCAGCAATGCTGAGGTAATCCCTACCTGGTCTGTACAACAATATAAGAAAGTTCACTTACCTCCTCTTATCGCAGTCAACTTGCTGGCACTGTCAGGCTCTCCCTCTTCCGGTTGTCTTTTGTAGCAAGCAAAAAATGGAGACCATCAGCTCACTGTTGTGTATACGCTGCACCACTCAGTAGATGTGCATACAGGTGCAGCGTCCCTTAAAATGCAGACTCACCTGGTATGGTGCGGTCTCCGGGACTAAAAGTCTTAATTGAATAACAAAATACAGGTGGAAAGAGAACCCCCTGGGAAGAAGTCACGGGTGGACCAAGCTGCTTATGAAAGTGAAATTAGTTTTATTGCACAATAGGAATAATACAAAATTGCAAAAGCTGGGTACCCACCACCAACACCTAGACAGATATTAAAATGAGACAGCGTTGTCTATTTAAAAGCAACTGTGTCACTTATAAGCAAGCACACAACTTGTACCCAAGAGATTGCAAGTAAAGTGCAAGGGGTGGCAGTGGATTGGCTCACAGATCCCGGTGGCAATCACCATAGATCAATGTGCCCATCCCATCACCGTTATTCAGTAGACTCCTAACTGGGGGATACAGGGGTATAATATTAGATATCTACACACTTGAAGATGAGCCAAGAGAGTAGCATGCCCCTAAATTAACTGAATGGCTTAGTTTTAAACTGATAATAAATCCTGTATAAAGAGCGGCATGCAGCCACTAGTATTGATTCATGGTCCAGTTAATCAGTTTCAGGTTAAGCCATTTGAAGCAGAGCTAGCCCTGAGGGGATCTTGTAAAGTAAGGCAGTAGGTAGAGATTATCTACAGGTCAGAACAGGCATGTTTATGCAGAAGTTAGGCAAAGTCAAAGGAGCAGTGGTCCGCTCACCCGACCGTGGTAGGCAAGAGTCTATGAACGCTGACAGGTGTCCCAGGTGTCTCCAAAAGATTCTATTTGATGGAAGGGGGCCACACACTGCATTGGTCTTGTCATCCAATTGCTCTATTGCCGCATGGGAGTCCAGGGAGCTTCGCTGACGGTTCTGTTAGTCGCACTGTAGCATTTGTAGGGCTGTCTCGGCAGCCGTTCTAATACCTCAGCCAAAGTGGCTGTTGCTGGCTTCAAAATGTGTATTGCCCTTGCGTGACGTAATGTAATGTCTTGAGGACCTTGAGAAAACCCATGTGACTGGGTGAAACATGTCGGCAATGATACCACGACAGTGACGCGCTACACGTCACGGATGATGCATCACGTCACGTCACACAGGCCGAATGTCTAATGGCATCAGTCGGTTCAATAGAAATCAGCCAACATTTGGCCCGTGTGTACTGGAGTTAGTCCGACAGAAGCTGTCGAAGGGGCATGACCGAAAAAGGTCTGCCGATCGGCTCCTAATTGGAATGTTCTGGTGAGGGGGCATTACCCCTGTCAGAACACAATAGAACAGCAGGGGAGATTGCTGTACTAAGATCGGATAGTTAGTACAGCAGCTCCTCCTGAGCTGTTCATTTTTTTTCAATCAGCCCTGCTGGGTTGAATAAAAAAAAAAAAAACTACCAGTGTGTACTAGACTTTCAACTTTAGAAACACTTTAAGGGTCTATTAATGGCTCCTTGAATGCTTTCAGACTTGTTAATTATTCTGGCAGAAGCTAAAATTGCCCGAAAACCAGTCCAGATATATACTACCTACATGCTTACTCCACAAGTAAAGGTTTACAATGAAAGGATCAAATAATAAACGCATTAAAAATATATAGATATAAATGAATATGTGTACATAGAAGTATCTTGGATTAAGATCTGCATTCACTGAAAGCACATTAAACTGATGTTAACCATACCTGAGTTAGTACTGAGGATTTTTTCTTATGATTATGATACCTTATGCATATTTGGAGAAGCAGATATTCCAGCTGCCAGATTAATTCCAGGCAAATCATTTTGAACATTGTGTTCTGCACGGATGCTGTTTTGCTGCTTGCTGTGTCGCTCTGGTTGCAGTGGCAGATGTTTCAGCCATGGCTATCATGATGAAGCAGTTCTGCCCGCTATAAGGACTCGTACAGATCTGACCAGTACAGTAACCAGGGTAACTAATGTTCAATTAACGTTCTCCTTACAGACAGCTGTTTTTCCACAATTATGCTCAGTTATTAACCCAGCTAAACACTACAGCGTTTGTCGCTAATTCTTAATGGTATGCAGAGTTTCACGTATCCAGTCGTATCAGTCTTCTGTTTTAAAGACACATTTTACTGTGATTGACTGTACATTTTAATGTGATCCTTACATAGTTATATAGTTAGTCTGGTTGAAAAAAGTCCTTCTAGTTTAACCAATTAAAAGGAAAAAAAAAAAATCATACAATCCCATATACACAATCCTATACCCACAGTTGATCCAAAGGAGGGCAAAAAACCCCAGCAAAGCATAAACCAATTTACTCCAGCAGGGGAAAAAATTCCTTCCTGATCAAACGAGAGGCAATCTGCTATTCCCTGTTTACCTATAAATGTTAGTATCCAGTTACAGTATATTATGTGCATTCTGGATACAATCCAGGCCTTTTTTAAAGCAATCTACTGAGCTGGCCAGAAGCAGCTATTGAGGGTGTCTATTCCACATTTTCACAGCTCTTACTGTGAACAATAAAAACAGCCCTTAGTGCATGGACTTATAGTTCATTCATGTTGAACTTTTTATGGACATTTGGGTTGCAGCAAAACTATCAGTGTTTGCACCTTTTTACTTGTGTTTTTTCTTACTGTGAAGAAACCTTTCCTTATTTGGAGATTAAATCTCTTTTTCCCCAGATGTACAGAGTGCCCCCTTGTCCTCTGTGATGATCTTAAAGTGAATAACTCAATACCAAATTCACTATATGGACCACTTATGTATTTATACATGTTGATCATATGCCCCCTTGATCTCTTCTTCTCAAGAGAGAATAAATTCAGTTCCTCTAATCTTTCCTCGTAGCTGAGCTCCTCCATGCCTCTTATCAGTTTGGTTGCCCTTCTCTAGTTCAAGATGAGGTCTTACTAATGAGGTCTTATTACTCTTACTTACTGCCCTAGGGGACATATATCAATGACGTCAGAATGGGCAGGGTCACTCGGTTACGTCACCGGGTGGCCCCACCCTTGCCTATATAACAACTGTCACAGTCAAGAGACAGCAGTCACCGGGAGGCCTCCCATCGAGGCAGAGCTTTTTTTTTTTCTGTTTTTTGGGTCCGTCGGGCGGCGTGGTTGAAGATGGATGGACATTGTGGGACACTTTTTTTTGTTTTGAATTGTCAAAAACTGTCTGTTGTGTTTTTTACTTTTTGGTGAATGGGTAGGAATACAATGTACCCGATACCCATTCACATGGGGGGGCAGGGTCTGGGGGCTCCTTGTTAAAGTATGTCCACAGGAAAAGATATGCCCAGTGCTAATGAGGAACGAATTAAGAAGAGGGCATACATGACTGGGTGGAAGGAGAACCGACCTGGAGGGGTTAACTATTTAAAAGTAGGTGGTCAGTGACGGACCCTTACCTGACCCTTACCCCTGAAGCGGTGCTTAGCGGCTGGGGGGGGGGCGTTTAACTGGATTATGTTATGTTTTGTTAAAAGCTTAAGGTTTAACCGCTTCAGCCCCGGAAGATTTTACCCCCTTCCTGACCGGAGCACTTTTTGCGATTCGGCACTGTGTCGTTTTAACTGACAATTGTGCGGCCGTGCGACGTTACATCCAAACAAAATTGACGTCCATTTTTTTCCCACAAATAGAGCTTTCTTTTGGTGGCATTTGATCACCTCTGTGGGTTTTATTTTTTGCGCTATAAACAAAAAAAGAGCGATCATTTTGGAAAAAAAGCAATATTTTAAACTTTTTGCTATAATAAATACCCCCAAAAAATATATAATAAAAATAAATTTTTCCTCAGTTTAGGCCGATATGTATTCTTCTACATATTTTTGTAAAAAAAAATTGCAATAAGCGTATATTGATTGGTTTGCGCAAACGTTATAGCATCTACAAAATAGGGGATAGTTTTATGGCATTTTTAGTATTAATTTTTTTTTATTAGTAATGGCGGCAATCTGCAATTTTTATCGTGACTGCGATATTATGGCGGACCCATCGGACACTTTTGACACTATTTTGTGACCGTTGTCATTTATACAGCAATAAGTGCTATGAAACTGCACTGATTACTGTGTAAATGACACTGGCAGGGAAGGGGTTAAACACTAGGGAGCGACCAGGGGGTTAAGTGTGTCCTAGTGAGTGATTCTAACTGTAGGGGGGATGGGCTACCACTGACATGACAGTGATCACTGCTCTTAATGACAGGGAGCAGTGATCTCTGTCATGTCACTAGGCAGAACGGGGAAATGCCTTGTTTACATAGGCATCTCCCCGTTCTGCAGCTCTGTGACACGATCGCCGGGACACCGGCGGACATCCAATCCGCAGGTCCCGCGGGCACGGTAATGCTGCACGCCTGCTGGCGGAGGGCACACGCGCCCGCTAGCCCCGCCAATTAGAGGGGACGTACAGGTACACCCATTTGCGCACCGATGCCATTGTGCCGACGTATATCAGCGTGCAGCGGTTCGGGAAGTGGTTAATAAGTGGCTGTGTCGCCCATTTTAACTCCACGTACAAGTAGCGTGATTATTTCTAAAAGGGGAGGTTACAGGAGGGTGGATTTTGGAGCAGTTGACTGGGAATTTCAGCTTAACAAGGTGAACTCTGATCTACCCTGGTCATGTGAATTCCATGCAAACTGGCAGGATCAACAGGTTAGTAATTACAAAAGAAGATAAACCGTTAGATAGATAGTGAATGGAGGATGTATATGTGCTATACTTTTTGATCTTGAATGGAATTCCCTTTTAAAGGAAGCCTGTTCACACTGAATCAGAGAAGCTTATGTCTAGAAAGATAAGAGCTATAGAAGATTAACCACTTCCCGCCTGCCCATTGTCAAGTGACTGAGGACGTTGCGGCTCTCGCAGACATCATATGAAGGCGCCCCAGAACGGCCACTGTTGCGTGCCCACGGGTGCGCTGCGTGGCAATCGTGGCAGCACCGTGTTGCTAGGACATGGCGCGACCCCGATCTGCCGCGGCTCTTTAACTATGTGATGGGCTGTTTCCAATCACAGCAGGTCACATGTAAATACAGAAGTGCCCTGAATTGGCTTTCCTCGCCTCACACTGCCAGAGTGTGTGGCGAGGAGTGGCGATCAGGGGAGACTGGGGCAGGTAATCAGGGCACTGATTACAGGAAAGCCCCATCAGTGCCACCAATCAGTGCCCATAAGTGATGCCAGTCAATGCAGCCTTTCAGTGCCAATCACTGCCTGCTCATCAGTGCTACCCATCAGTGCCCATCACTACTGCCCATCGATGCTGCCTATCAGTGCCCACCAGTGCTGCCCATCAGTGCCCAACAGTGCCCCCTATCAGTGCCACCTATCAGTGCCCACCAGTGCTTACCTGTAGGTGCTTGAAATATCTCCTAAGCCTACACGGTTTAGGAGATATTTACTATTTCCCCGAACGATGCCGTCTTCTGCGCATGCGACGATGTACTCAGCACATGCGCACTCTTGAAAGGGCATGCTGTGCTGTTTCAAGCTGGGGTCATGCCGTGACTGGCGACTCCCGCACGTATGCGCGGGTGTGACGTCATGCCACTCCAGCCAGTCACAAAGCCGGAGTTCGTGACCCCCGGAAGGAAGAGGGGTGAAGAATGGACACTCGCTGCCAGTGAGGAAATCGGGACATCGCAGGCTCCCGTGTCAGGTAAGTGACACATAATGGGCTACTATGCGATGCATAGTAGCCCATTATGCTTTACCTTTGCAGGGAAACAAAGAGGAAGTAAAACCCACCAGGGGATGGCCCAAATTAAAAGTTGAAGAGAAGTTCAAACCATTTTTAGTGCGCCAACATGAACTGTCTGCCTATAAAGGTTGCCTATTATGGGGAAACAGAGTGGTAATTCCAAAGGCAGAACAAGCTCAAGTACTGCATGCTCTCCACGAAGGACATCCTGGAAAAGTCTGCATGAAAGCGTTAGCCAGAAGTTATGTTTGGTGGCCTAAAATGGATGAAGTTATTGAGAAGTGGGTACAGAACTGTGTACCATGTCAATCCACCCATCATGCTCCACCTAAAGCATCAGTACATCCCTGGGAAGTGACTAGGTCACCTTGGTCACGGTTGCAAATATATTTTGCGGGGCCTTTTTAAGGACAGATTTTTTTTTAGTTGTCGATTCCTCCTCAAAATGACTGAAAGTCGTATCAGTTACATCCCCCACCTCAGCCACTGTCATAAGAGTTTTAAGGAGGCTGTTTGCTACACATGGGTTGCCAGATACAATCATGTCTGATAATGGAATGCAATTTACCTCCTCAGAATTCAAAACCTTTATGGCAAGTAATCTTATTCGACATGATACGATGCACCATTACACCCCTCATCAAATGGTCAAGCTGAACGTATGGTTCAGACCATCAAAGACTCATTGAAGAGAATTGTTCAAGGAGATTGGAATCAGAGACTTGCAAATGTCCTTCTGCAACAACATGTGACACCATGCTCAAGCACTGGTTGTAACCCAGGAGAGCTCCTAGTGAACCGTCTAAAAACATGTTTGGATCATTTAAACCATGATCTGACATTGGAGTTACAAGAAAAGCAAGAACTGTATTTTAAAAAGGATGCTAATGTTTCTATGAGAGTGTTTGAGCCTTACAGTGCTGTCTATGTCAGAAACTATGCTGCTGGACCTTTGTCATACAAAGTACAAATTACTGATGGTAGAATATTACAAAGGCACATTGATCAGATCCGAGAAAAAAATTGGTGAAATTGTACATGCTGCTGGTTCTAGTGGTACTGGGATTCCAGTGATGCCAGATCATGGTGAACCATTGGTTGATACATGTGCTATTCCTCCAGGAAATGTTGTTGTAGAGCCAGTTTCTCTCAGTCCCTCTGACACAGCACAAGAAGAAGAATTGCACCCAACTGAGGGTCCCAGTGGGGGGACCCTCAGTGGTCCTTAGGCGTCCAAGAAGAAATATTCACCCTCCCAGTTATCTCAAAATCTTTGAGGTCTAGGGGGAAGGAGTGTTATGTATTAGTGTGTTATACTGCTCTACATCCAGTAGGGGGGAGCATTGTAAATATGTTCACTTGTGTATATTGCTGGTAGAGCTATGTATTTCTTTAGCATCTATGGTTCCTGTACTGCTGTGTGCGATTAAGTAAAGAAGTCCTGTGAATGCCTGTCCATGTCTATGCTTCAAATTCGTTATAACAAAATACACAAAATTTACAAAAATTTTACTGACAGAAACTAAGAAAAACTTTATTTTTTTTCAAAATTTGTAAAAAATAAAAATGCCAGCAGTGATTAAATACGACCTAGGCAGGAAGGGGGTGAAATTGCCCTGTATTGAGGTGGTTAAGTATATAATTTAATGCTTCATAAAGGCACTTGTTATGCACCTATGGTGTTTTTGTTTTTTTGAAGTAGAAAGGTGTTTTCAAGCCACTCTGGAATACTAATGTAGTGCTGTTTAAAACTGTACACACCTTTTAAGCTGATAAGAGCAATGAGGTTAGGAGAGTTCAAACAGGTCATTAACAAAACCACTGTAACCATTTGCTGAAGTGACAGTATTTACACATGCATTTAGTGAAACATATATGGACAAAAAGTATGTCCTCTATAGTGATGCCCTCTTGTATGTGAGTAGACTCCCTCTGACATGGCAGGTAGATGAATAATCATGATTTTTCCCATTATACATTTTCCTGTGTCACTTTTTCAGTGCAAACAGAAATAAATATTAGTGATGGAAAACAGAATTGACACATTCTCAGGACATCAGTTCCTTTGAATGTACCTTACATATATTCATACTTGTCGTCAAGTTAATAGATATCACTGCAGTTGGGAAACCAGGTTAAGAGGTTATGTCCAACCAGCTCCCATTTGTCCTGGATGAGCGTCTCCTCACGGTCATGCTCGCCAGTGTTTACCCTTGCTGGAGGCGTCCCCTATCACTTCTGCGCGGTACCCACGTGGGTGCGTGCCGCGCGATAATGTCACGTTTTTCATCGGAAGTGACGACAGTGGTCGGGGACTTCCGCCTTTCGGAACGCCGAGGGAGCCACATGCGGCTGCCTTTGGCGGCCATTAGTCTCTTGTGGCTGTTTAGGTAAGTGGGACGGGGTTCCCTCACCTACGCCACTTTCTCTTAACGAGCATGCAATCAAGCGTCAATATATTAACCTCAGGATGTGGGCTGGTCTGTCAAGTGACCATCCCACATCCTGCTTTTGGACAGTCGGACACACGCCTTTTTTTTTCTGAGGCAGTAAGTATATTATTATGTCCCAACTCTGTTTTACTTTCATTGAACCACCCTTGGAATAACCCTTAATCTTACAATCCCTATCTTTAGACTCATGCATCATTTACCATCCCTCAAGTGGTCTCTTTACACTATTTCGACCTTTGGGGTACCCGTTGTATTTTTCCAGTGTTAAGGTACCCTTATTATTTATTTTTTATCATTATCATCTTTCACTTATTAATCACCCATCCATCCATATTTTCATTTGTGTTGGTTGTCACATACTTCACTCTTGTGTTTTTCCCTCACATTCACGTTTTGATTTTTCTTCCGTTTGCACCTTTCACTTGCACACATTTTTCCTTCTCCATTTCATACTATTCTCATTTTTGTATGCACTGCTAGCCTCTTTCTTCTCCTTTTATTACATTTTTCTTTCATTCACCCTCCCGCATTTTCCCTCCACTATCCTTTTTCCTTTTATCTCTTCTCCCCCCCCCCCCACCCCACCTCCCCTTCCTTTCTCCCTTTCCTCTTTCCTCGTTCCCTCTGTCATGTCGTGTACCTTTCATTCCATTTATTTATCTCTCCTTGGCCCCCCTCCCCTCCACTTTCCTCTTTCCTCTTTCTCTCTCCTTTTTTCCTTTTTTATATATATTATGTTTTTCCTTTTTCACTTTCTATCCCTTTTGACTGATTTTTTCTTTCTCACTGTTTTTCACACTCCTCCTGGCACTATTTTTTTCATTTTTTCTTATTTTGTTTTTCCCCCTGCACCCTTTTTTTTCTTGTGTTTTGTCACTGTTTTCACCCAATAATTTTCCCTTTGGTCACTTATTTACGTTTGACTTTACATGCACTTTTTATCTTTCTTTTTCCCTTCCCCTTTCTTCCCCTTATATATATATTTTTTTTTCTCCCTTTCTCCTCCTTTCCATTTTCCCTTTTTTCTTCTTCTTTTTTTCTTTTGCACACTCATTTATGTTCCACACCCCTTTCACACTTTTGCTCACCCGTGTTCACACTGCATCTTCGCATTCATTCCCTCAACTAGTTCATACGTCCTAATATATTTTTTATATGCTTATATTCATTTTTGATAAAAAAATTGCTATTAATCAAATTAATTAATTTCCTTTTTGGTGTAGCTGTCCGACTAAGCCATATAACCTAATATACAAATATAAATAATTCTATATTCAACAATTTAACAATAATGCTATATAATATAATTTGTATACATACCACTTGAATACTCTGGAATTCTGCCGCAGGTGTTGGCCCCTCTCTGCATGGCAGGCCTCGTGAGCGGTAGCTTGTGACTTCCTGTAAGTCGCATGGAGTGGGGTCTGTCTCCACCCTGGGTTACTTTCTGGTCTGCCGGCATGCAGAACTGTCTGATAGTCTTTTTTGGGAATTTTGGTTGGGAGGTCCCCTCCGTATGCATACAGGTAAATATGTGTAATGGCCATTATTTGTGCCTATGTGATAATCTATGCATTTTTTCCACTTGACATGCTAAATGTCTCTTTACAGCAAACTCATCCTCTGAAGAAAACCCTAACAAATTGGGTTGAAACGTGTCAGATCTGTCTTAAATTGACATGTTTGCTATGTAATGCCGTGCATATATCATGTTTTAATATTTGCACCTCATGGGTATACCCTCGTGCCAAGCTCATATTTTAACTTTCATGCTATTGTATGATAATAAATCTAAACTTTTACTAATACAATACTTGTCTCTGAATTTTTTGACATCTACGTACTTTGCTGCTAAAAAAGTTCTTTTGGGGGAATGTTCCTATATTACCAGGTTAAGAATTCCAGTCTACAAATAAAATCAGTCAGGGAACCACTGCTGTAACTCAATAACATTACCACCACCCTAAATAAAAAAATACTATTGGTTTAAATATATTCTGTGGCTTTTCTCAAGTCTCTGGAGTTAGAGAAACTCAGCCACCTCACATGATTATATGCTATAATGTGATCCTGATGCTGTTCATAACTTTATTGCACTATACTTAAGGAATGCTTTCATTGCTTTCTGTGTCCTATAATATTTTGGGGAGTTCGGCTCACCAGCCTGACCCATTGACAAAGGCAAACAATCTTTATTTGCCAAAAGGTAAAATAAAGATTGGTAAAAATGTTTGACTTCAGCATAAAATAAACAAAACTGTCCAAACTTCTGGTACACAAAATAAGACTTTATTTCACTGCCAGCATGAGCAAGAAAATGCCAAATTTTGGGTTGTCCCCAGAACAGTAACAGAGGAGAAATCTTCCAATGGATAGACTAGTTCTGGTGACAACCAGGGATTTCTTCACTTTGGAGGCACATGCTTTCACTTTCTGTATTGGTTATAGGACAGGAAGTGAAGGGAAATCTTACAAATGGGATACAGATGGCAAAAAAAATACCCTCTCTTACTGTGACAGACCAAATCAGAACAGGGACTTTTGGAGAGGACTAGGGGCAGGCCTCCTACCCACTGATTATGGTTCATAGAGAGAGCAGATCATTCTATAATGATAGACAATAACGTAATATATGCTGAGAGCGAGGCTTGGATTCATTCTCTGAATAAGGACAATAAAGCTTCCCTTCTGGAGTGGATGGAAAGGTGTAATATCAATATTGTACAGGTTAACAACTTCAGCCCCGGAAGGTTTTACCCCCTTCCTGACCAGAGCACTTTTTACAATTTGGCACTGCGTCGCTTTAACTGCTAATTGCGTGGTCATGCAATGTTGTACCCAAACGAAATTTGCGTCCCTTTCTTCCCACAAATAGAGCTTTCTTTTGATGGTATTTGATCACCTCTGCGGTTTTTATTTTTTGCGCTCTAAACGAAAAAAGACTGAAAAATTTGGAAAAAAATGATTTTTTCAGCTTTTTGTTATAAAAAAAATCCAATAAACTCAATTTTAGTCATACATTTAGGCCAAAATGTATTCAGCCACGTCTTTGGTAAAAAAAAGTCAATAAGCGTATGTTTATTGGTTTGCGCAAAAGTTATAGCGTCTACAAACTAGGGTACATTTTCTGGAATTTACACAGCTTTTAGTTTATGACTGCCTATCTCATTTCTTGAGGTGCTAAAATGGCAGGGCAGTACAACCCCCCCCCAAATGACCCCATTTTGGAAAGACACCCCAAGGAAATTGCTGAGAGGCATGTTGAGCCCATTGAATATTTTATTTTTTTGTCCCAAGTGATTGAATAATGACAAAAAAAAAAAATATTTTATAAAAAATTGTCACTAAATGATATATTGCTCACACATGCCATGGTTATATGCGGAATTGCACCCCAAAATACATTTTGCTGCTTCTCCTGAGTACGGTGATACCACGTGTGTGGGACTTTTTGGGAGCCTAGCCATGTACGGGGCCCCCGAAAACCAATCACCGCCTTCAGGATTTCTAAGGGCGTAAATTTTTGATTTCACTCCTCACTACCTATCACAGTTTTGAAGGCCATAAAATGCTAAGATGGCACAAACCCCCCCAAATGACCCCATTTTGGAAAGTAGACACCCCAAGCTATTTGCTTAGAGGCATGTTGAGTCCATGGAATATTTTATATTTTGCCACAAGTTGCGGGAAAATTACAAACTTTTTTTTTTGCACAAAGTTGTCACTAAATGATATATTGCTCAAACATGCCATGGGCATATGTGGAATTGCACCCCAAAATACATTCTGCTGCTTTTCCTGAGTACGGGGATACCACATGTGTGGGACTTCTTGGGAGCCTAGCCGCGTACGGGGCCCCGAAAACCAAGCACCGCCTTCAGGATTTCTAAGGGCGTAAATTTTTCCCGCAACTTGTGTCACAATATAAAATATTCCATGGACTTTTTATGGCGTCAGGGACCCCCATATACTACCTAATAAATGTTTTAACCCCCTGATTTCCCCCTAGTTAACCCTTTTATCAGTAGACACCCCAAGCAAATAGCTTGGGGTGTCTACTTTCCAAAATGGGGTCATTTGGGGGGGGGGGGTTCAACTGTCCTGGCATTTTATGCACAACATTTAGAAGCTTATGTCACACATCACCCACTCTTCTAACCACTTGAAGACAAAGCCCTTTCTGACACTGTTTGTTTACATGAAAAAAAAATTATTTTTTTTTTTGCAAGAAAATTACTTTGAACCCCCAAACATTATATATTTTTTTAAAGCAAAGGCCCTACAGATTAAAATGGTAGGTGTTTCATTTTTTTTTTTTCACACAGTATTTGCGCAGCGATTTTTCAAACGCATTTTTTTGGGAAAAAACACACTTTTTTTCATTTTAATGCACTAAAACACACTATATTGCCCAAATGTTTGATGAAATAAAAAAGATGATCTTAGGCCGAGTACATGGATACCAAACACGACATGCTTTAAAATTACGCACAAACGTGCAGTGGCGACAAACTACATACATTTTTAAAAGCCTTTAAAAGCCTTTACAGGTTTCCACTTTAGATTTACAGAGGAGGTCTACTGCTAAAATAACTTCCCTCGATCTGACCTTCGTGGTGATACCTCACATGCATGGTGCAATTGCTGTTTACATTTGACGCCAGACCGATGCTTGCGTTCGCCTTTGCGCGAGAGCAGGGGGGAACAGGGGTGCTTTTTTTTTTTTCTTTATTTTTTTTTTGCTTTTTTATCTTATTTTTAAACTGTTCCTTTCATTTTTTTTTAATCATTTTTATTGTTATCTCAGGGAATGTAAATATCCCCTATGATAGCAATAGGTAGTGACAGGTACTCTTTTCTGCAAAAATTGGGGTCTGTTAGACCCTAGATCTCTCCTCTGCCCTCAAATCATCTGACCACACCAAGATCGTGTGATAAAATGCTTTCCCAATTTCCCAATGGCGCTGTTTACATCCAGCGAAATCTAACTCATGAATGCTCGTAGCTTCCGGTTTCTTAGGCCATAGAGATGATTGGAGCCATTCTGGTCTCTGATCAGCTCAATGGTCAGCTGGCCAAATCTGGCTGCATTCTCGGGTTCCCTGTTGGGACAGGAGAGCCAGAGAAAACCATGGAAGACGGTGGGAGGGGGGGCCATTCCCTCCCACTGCTTGTAAAAGCAGTCTAGAGGCTAATTAGCTGCTAGGATTGCTTTTACATGAAAGCCGACCGCTGGCTGAAAAGAATGATACCAAGATGATACCTAAACCTGCAGGCATCATTCTGGTATAACCATTCAAAGTTCAGCAACATACCAGTACATTGCTGGTCCTTGTTGGGCATATATTATAATCTTATTTTTCATGCAGCCTGTGGGCTGAACGAAAAAAAGAGATTGATCAGTGGGTATGCCCACCATTAGAATACCTCCCTTCATCCACCCACTTCTAATGATGGGCATACATGCACCATTTATATATGCCGAAGCATGGGGGCATCCACCCCAAAAGTTAGGAGCAAATCGCTCCTCCGCCCCTGCTTCCCCCATGCTTCGGTATATATGCTCTTTTTTTAACTGTGGTGGTGAAATCACTTCCGATAGCGCTGGAGTCACGGCTTTATGTATCGTGGGAGCAAATGCTGTTGCTGTCAAGATAAATAAATCCGTGAAAATAAATCCGTGAAAGCCCTGAAACTATAATAAACAAACTAACTAACCAGCGTCACCCATAACAGTTATACGGTGATCACTGGTAAAAGGGTTAACTAGGGGGCAATCAGGGGGTTAAAACATTTATTAGGTAGTATATGGGGTCCCTGACGCTATAAAAAGCTGACAGCGAACCTATATACTTACCTCCCTAACTAGCGTCACCTGTGACACTAATACAGCGATCAGAAAAAGGATCGCTTAGTGACACTGACGACGGGGGCTGATCATGGGGTTAAAACTTTATTAGGGGGTTAGGGGGGTACCCTAGACCTAAAGGGGCCTAACACTAACTGCCCTACCACTTATAATTGTCACAAACTGACACCAATGCAATAATCAGAAAAAAAAAACTGCTATTGGTGTCACTGTGACAGGGGGTGCAGAGGGGTGACTGGGGGGTGATGGGGGGTGAAAAGTGTGCCTGCGTGTTCTACTGGAAGTGTAATGTTGGTGCAAACTCACATTGATGCCTTTTCTCCTCTGCGCCGGAACGAAAACACTGGCTCGAGGAGAGATGACATCATTTAATTCGCCAGGAGCGATTGCGAGGGGGTGGCCATGAATAAGTGGCTTCCCCCTCACTTCGGATCGCTCCTGACGAGAATCCGACCGCCACAGGCACTGGGGGGGTCCGATCAGACCCCCCACCCGCGGGCAGGCAGGGCCGTACAGGTAAGCCCTTATGCCTGCCCGTGCCATTGTGCCGACATACATCGGCATGCGGTGGTCGGCAACTGGTTAATGGTCAGAGGGAATATGGTGGCCCTCCTGCAGACTAAGTTGGAGAAGCCCTTCTTTCACTTGGTACAAAAATATTTATCAACTATATCCCTCAAGAAATCTATGTAGTTAATTAATTCCACCTTTTCAGACTGCTGGAACATTGTATGAGGCTGTTTTCGGCCAATCTGAGGTGGGGTGTAATCACTGTTTATGTTATGTGTGTCTCCCCCATTGTGTGCCACTTAGGTGTGCATTCCCATTGTTAATTGTTTATTGAGTCACCTATTGTTTCTGTCTGTTGGCTAATTTGGCTAATTCTTAGGGGTATCTATGATGGGGTTACCTTTGTGTCAACTCCACATCGTTATCCAAGCCATTATGTGATGTTTTGGGTAAATATTTGGTTTTATTGTTCATGTGGTGACTGACCTACTTTTAAAGTGTATAAAAACCTGTATTTCTGTTCAATAAACAGTCATTCCTTTGTTTCTATTCTAACATCTTGTCTGTGTATGATGCTTGGGTTAAAAAGGACTGGTATTAGCTCTCGATCTGCTGGAACAGTTTGGAGGGCAGGAGGCGCTGGTGGAAGGAAGCACCCAAGCGGGGTGCCAAAGCAGTTCTGTCACACTTACTCTATCCAAAATGAAAAAAAAAGTTTTGTCTTTAAGTTTTGCTTTAATAATGGGAAAGGTTTGGTGAATGCCAGTAAATCACTGAGAGTACACAATACTGGGGTTGATTTACTAAAACTAGAGAGTGCAAAATCTGCTGCAGCTCTGCATAGAAACCAATCAACTTCCAGTTTTTTTTTTGTCAAAGCTTAATTAAACAAGCTGAAGTTAGAAGCTGATTGGCTACAGCACAGCTGCACCAGATTTTGCACTCTCCAGTTTTAGCAAATCAACTCCATTGTCTTTTCCATGAATTAGACTAATTAGTCTAATTCGAGTTTCAACAACACGTCAATTGCAGGCATTTGACAGGTAGACAACGATGTTGACCCTGCCTTGCTGACCCCCAATTGGCAGAGCTGGGCAGCAAAGTGGAGACAAGTCATAGCTAATCATAGCCAGCAAACACATTCCCTAACCTGCAGCACACCCTTTACTTATGTGCGGCTGCGGGGGCAGGGACTGCCTCTGCTGCAGGATAGCTCGGCAGGTTAAGGCTCTTGTGCGAACATGCCTGAGCTTATCCCAGGAGTGTACTGTGTTTATTCCAGCTCGTGCTTCACTTAAGTCCATTCAGGCATTTGTGGATGAGATCATGTAGAATGGACGAGAGAGAAGGGCCAAATGGGATCAGCACTAGAACAGTGAACACAGAACAATGTGCTGTTCTGAAACCATTTCTGTGCCCTCCTGAGCCCCCCTTGGTGTGCCTTTCTGACCCCCCCCCGTGGTGTACCCTCCTAACCCCCCAGTGGTGTGCCTTCCTGACCCCACCCCAGTGGTGTACCTCTTGACCCCTTTCAGTTTCCAGTGGTGTACCCTCCTGACCCCTCCCCAGTGGTGTACCCTCTTGACCCTGCCCAGTGGTGCACCCTCCTGTTCCCCCCGTATTGTGCCCTCCTGACCCCCCTGTATCATTCCCTCCTGACCCCCAGTACTGTGTCCCCCCTTACCTCCCCTGTATTGTGCCCTCCTGAACCCTTGACCCACTGTACCATGCCCTCCTGACCCCCCAGTGTTGTGCCCTTCTGAGTTGTCAGTACCATGCTCTTCATACCATGCACTGCTGACTCCTGCTCACCTCTGTCCACTGCCCTACTTTTCACTGCACACTGCCCTACTTACTACTGACCTCTGTCCATTGCCCTGCTTACTACTGACCTGTGTACACTGCCCTGCTTACTACGGACCTCTGTACACTGCCCTACTTACTACTGACCTCTGTGCACTGCCCTACATACTACTGACCTATGTACACTGCCCTACTTACTACTGACCTCTGTACACTGCTCTGCTTACTACTGACCTCTGTACACTGCCCTACTTACTACTAACCTCTGTACACTGCCCTACTTACTACTGTCCTCTGTACAGTGCCCTACTTACTACTAACCTCTGTACACTGCCCTAGCTACTACTAACCTCTGCACACTGCTCTACATACTACTGATCTCTGTACACTGGTCTATCTACTACTGACCTTTCTGCACTGCCCTGCATACCACTGACCCCTGTGCACTGCCCAGCATACCACTGACCCCTGTACTGCCGTAAATCCGGCTGACGCCTGAACACTGCTGTACATCCTGCTGACCCCTGTACACTGCTGTACACACTACTGTCTGTGTACACTGCCCTACATACTACTGACCTTTGTACACTGCCCTGCATACCACTGACCCCTGTACATTGCCCTGCATACCACTGACCCCTGTACACTGACCAGCATACCACTGACCCCTTACACTGTCCAGAACTCAGAGCACTAGTCGAGCACCTCAGCCTGCAGTTCCAGTGGTTCTGCCTTTGTCATGGTCCTTGGAATACTGAAGTATTTTTCCTTGATTCTTTTACACAGTGGTGGGTCCTCTGCCCTGTGTTTGTTTCATCGTTCACTGTTTGTCTTAAGGATAACCCCCTCCAGACGGCTCCGTGGTCTGGAAGGAAGGCATTGTTCTGTGTTTGACTGTTTGTTTGTCTATGTACTTTAATTATCTCCTGGGACTTGTCATTACACATATCAGCCCTCCCATTCAAGCTATCGGACCAATCTCTGCTGACCCTGTTTCAAGTCCTCATTTGCATGGCCAAGAGGACCTAAGTGAGGACCAGAGTGTACTTTACAATTGACCAATTGGAAAGTGGTTGTTTGGGGTGGGGTGTTCAAACTGCTGTGTATAAAAGTGTGCTGTGTGCATCCAATAATGGTGAGATTCCTGTTTGAACTTACATACAGCCTGTCTGGTGTTTGTTCTGAGCTATCACAACTGGAATAGAACGACACATAGCTGTACTTCGAATCCCGGAGCATCGGACGACCAAAATATCAGACGTTGCGATCTGCAATCTGATCCAATAGCAGCAGAGGAGTGTCAGGAGAGTGGAACTAATCGAGCAAGGGCTTGTTACAGCCTTCATAATGGATTCAGGGTTGCTGAAGCTATCTTTTAAAGTAGGCTAAGTTTATAATTTTACAGTGACATTAGTTTTATTATATGTTTCAAAGTTTTCTCTGTGCTGTTGTTAAATCAGGTTAGGGAGTCTCCAAACAAGAGCATTCAGATGAGATAGTAGATCCAAATCTTTGTAAAAGAAAATGAGGTGCTTTATTCATACACTGCATTGGAGAGACACAACATACACCGATATCCAGCTCTACGCGGCCGAATGAAGAAAATAGTGTCTCTGACTTACAAACATCAAGTTTATACATCAATATATACTTATGAATATGCATAAGGTCTAGGCGTGTTATAGGTGTGACTGTATAGTTTAGTCCAATCAGCATTCATATCTTCTTAGTAGCAAGGGAACAGTTAAATGGGTGTATACATCATGTGACTGGCAAAAAAAGAGATTTCAGCAGTATTTGGTCGGTTCAGACTGGTTTTGATAAGAAAGTCATTCTGAGCAGCTTTCTGGGTTCTTATCAGTAGTTTGTGTCGTCACATATCCAACAGTTTGTTTTCCCAGGAATAGAAACAAAAAAAGCCTAGGGAAAGTAAAAACAGAATGCATTACACATTCTTTACCATATCTTCCCTACCTTTGTCATATTTTCTGTTCTAATGCCACATTGTACACCTCTTACCTGTGCTGAACAAGGGTATATTCCCGAAGGCCTTCAGTTATATTTAGCATGAAATGTATTTTCACAGTAATACAATATTTGTGGTATTTCTTGACATACTAGTTTTTGGGCAGCTTTGTATTGCTTAAACTCAGCATGAAGGTAAATGGGTACCAGGTGTATGCCTTTTTTAACAGTCTGGCTTATGTGAACAGATCTAGCAATTACTCACATTACCCCTTATGCCTGTTAGCGTGTGTAATTTGTACAGGTGATTTTCCTCTATAGCCTTGACTGCTAAGATCAAGCAAAGGCATAACAGTAGTTTACTCATCTTTTGAAATTAGCTGTACTTTCTTGCAATGGCTGACATGTATCCATGTCACTTTACAGCTATGGCAGTTGTCAGGAGCACTTGGTTGGGTCCTTCAAACTTTGGTCCCAAAGGTACTTTCACATGTTTTTTCACTAGGACCCAATCACGTGGCTGTAAATCATCTGTTCCAGTTACTTGATCTGGATCTGGAATTGAACCAAAAACAAACTTGTGCATCTGTTAGTTGCTTGTATTAGACAATTACATAAAAAACAAAATCATTATACATTACAGCAGTCTGATGTGGAAAATACAACCTTGTCTTAGGTGGGCCCCAAACAAAATTTCATAAGGGTTCAAGTTCTCTGACCTATAAGTAGGGGTAGTCCTGATGCTGTAAAGAACCAGAGGCAACAGTTCTGGCCATTGTTTCTTTTCGACCCATCTTCCCTTTCCTGCATTAATTTAGCGAGACTGTCTTTTTTATGATTCCACTATATTTTTCTACCTTTCCTGAACTCTGAGGATGATAGGGCCATGGAAGGCCTGCTCAATGCCCAAGTCCTTGCATATAATTTGTATGATCTGTCCAGTGAAATGTGATCCTCTGCCACTCTCTATGGTTTCAGGGACTCCAAAGTGGCATATTATTTCAGAAAGGAGCTTCTTTGCTGTTGTCTTGGCATTTGCTTTAGCCATCGGGCAGACTTCTATCCAGCCTTTTTAAAACTTCTCTCCATTGACTTAGAGTCTACATGACCTGGGCCATGGGCTATTTGCATGATCATCTTCTCTTTTTGAGGTGGGACACATATTCCATTTTCCTTGCACAAGAGTCCATCTTGGTCCTTCTTTGCTCTGTCCCTTACCATGATTTAATTCCAAACATCAGGTTCAGATTCTTGCAATTTCTTAATCAGTTCTTTTACTTTCAGTATTTGTTCTCTTCTTTTTCTTCAATCTTTTATGGGCTTCTTCTTCTTCCTTTGCAAAATCAGTAGCTAAAGTCATGATTGCTTCCATTGGTATCGGTCTTTCTGGCAGTATGTACCTTGACCGTCAGGATGGCTACTTCCTTTGGGAGGGTGACTGCTTCAAAAAGTTCTTGAACATATTTCCAGTTTTGAATTGGTTCTCCTGCAGCAGTTGTGAATCTTCTGTTCTTCCTTATAGGTCCATAATCATGGACTACTTCGAGAGTAAACTTGCTATCAGTGTAGATGTTGGCTGTTTGATCCTTTGCGGTCTCACTGGCCCTTGTGAGTGCTACCACTTTGGCAACCTGCGCTGAAAGTGATGAAGGGAGTAGTTAGGTCTCAATCACTTCCTTCAATGTTGTCACCGCATATGCCATTCTTGGGACTCCATCTTGTACAGGCATGAACTGTCTACTAGATAACACTTGCATTGCCTGGTCTAATCCCTTTTGCTAGACCCATCAGTGATATGCTTTAGAAAAACTCAACATTATCAGACCCCTATAATTGTACTCACTGTCCTTACTTGTTATTGAAGGGCTTGCTAGTTAACTCCTTTTGAAAAAATGGCACCACACCCCCGGTGATCTTTGATCTCCATCATGTTGTCCAGGTAGATCTCTACCTCTCAAAGGCTGCCTACCCTTAGTCTAATTGAATCTAGATAAAAGCTATGGTTCCCATATGGTTTCAGTTTCTATCTTTTTGAGTGTTTGGGTTTGGGAGCTATATTCTTATAGTTACATAGTGACATTGTTTTAGTTGCATAAGGGTCAATTCACTAGTTAAAGTGGTTGTAAACCCTCCTATAGTACTTTTCTACATTCAGAGCATAATGCAATAACCTTCATATAGCTTGGTTTTAATTTCCCCACAGCTGCACCGTTCCTGAGAAATCAACCTCTGTCCCCTGCAGTGACCTCTTTCGCGCATGCCCCTTTCTGCTCTGATTAACGGCACACTTAGAGGCTATCGAGCCCTTCACAAACGTGCCGTGCTGGTGTCATCAGCACTCTGCGGTATCTATTTTAATCCCGCAAGAGCTTCAGCACTTGCGGGCCATGTAAACATTGGGTCTATGGCCAGCAAGCTAGGAAGACCTGCGTGGGATTATGGCAGGAAGGGTGGAAATATACTCCGCTGTGGAACAGGATTCCAGGAGTTGAAATGGCGCAGCCTGCTGCCAGGAGATCGATATAGAAAGTAAGGAAAATTTATATAAAACAAGATATTAATAGAAGACTTGACATGGCATTGTACTTTGTAATATTTGAAAGTATTGATTCAAAGATGAATGTGGATTCTGTGGGCTGAGTTTACTTCCTCTTTAAATAACACTGTGAAAATGTGGTAAAATAACGCATGCGGAAACAAATGTGCAAATGTTCAATTCACTAAGAATTGTGTGGTAAATAACTACTGCGGTAAAGTTTTGATAATGCAGTAATTACCGCTTATTTTCATGCAGTAATTTATTGCATTAAGCTGGTTGCTAAGGAACAGCCCGGGAAGCTCGCTGCCACGTCATTAACAACAGATGAAAACATGCCGGCAATGAAAAATTATGAAAAAAAAAAACCATGCTCCTGGCTGATGGCATCACAAGGGAGCAGGGCCACCCAGTGCTGTCACTGGGTGACTCCTCCCCTTAGCTATTTAAGAATTGTCAGACTGAGGAGGCAGGCGGCTGGAGCCTTTGTCGGGGCCGGAGGTTTTTTTTTTTTTCTTCTTTTTCAGGTCCTTTGCTCCCTTGTGATGCCATCATTTTCAATATTTTTAATTGCCGGAATATTTTCTTTACACCCGCTGACAGCTGATGAGTCATACATTGTTAAGGACGCAATGACTGGCTTCCCGGCTCGCTCCTTAGCAATAGCAACCAGCTATTGGGAGGGACCCCCATGCTGTTTCTGACAAACACCACATATGATACTGCCTGCAAAACCTTGGTGATAAATATTGCATGTTTTTTTATAGGGATGCACCGAAAGTTCGGCCACCGAAACATATCGGCCAAAAATGGCCCTTTCGGCAAAAAGCCGAAAGAGAATTCTTGCCGATACTGGCACCGAAAATCGCGCATGCGCAGTAGAGCGGCAGAACCAGCGGGTGACGTCACTCGTTGTGTAGACGCCACAACGCCGCACTCGTAAGCACGTTCCCTGCTGAGACGCTGGCATCTTCCCCGCGGATGCTCCTCGTGCTTGTGAGACGCTGCTGGGACCTGAGGTACGCTGCTGGGAAGAGAGAGACAGTACTTGGAAGCGAGAGACAGTACTGGGAAGCGAGAGACGGCTTCATAGAGGGCTGCACATAGCATACTCAAGTACAAGAGTGGGTACTGTCACTCCTAGATGGCTACCATTACTATTCGCCGGTGAGCATTGCTGCTTTTGCCTTCTTAAACTGACAGAAACAAACTAGTATTTTATTTCTTGATTATTTTAGTATAGTACTAGTACTGAGTCTGACTATTTAAAATGACTGTGTGTCTGCAGTGCAGTACATCTGATCTGATTTGTAGCAACAAAAATTATATAATTGAACTGACTGATTAAATATGATTTGAAATGGAATGTAATGGATTGCAAATTGCAAGCTATTTTTTTTTAGCTATTCTGTAGTATACAGTATAAAATTCATGCGCTTGCTGTTACTGAATGTGTCACTTTGACAGCGTAGTAAAAGTTATACAGTACTGACATGACAGCAAGCGCATGAATTTTTTAAACATGACAGTATGCAATAAATATATATTATATTGCATACATAATATATTATTAATAATTATTTATTGCGTACTGTCATGTTTAAAAAATTAATGCGCTTGCTGTCATGTCAGTGTCGTATAACTTATAATACTACGGTGAGACAAAGTGACAAATTTTATTCAATGACAACAAGGCGCATGAAGTATACTATAGAATAGCTCAAAAAAGTAAAATAGCATGCAATTGCAATTTGCAATCCATTCCATTTCAAATCAAATTTATTCAGTTCAATTATATTTTTTTGGTACAAGTCGGATGTACTGCAGTGCAGACATAACTACCTTGCATGCCAAGAGCAGCACCATAAAAAAAAAAAAAAAAAAAGGATTGGTTAGTTCTCATTTCATTTTTTAAAGCTGCCTCCTGGGGTTTAGCTTTTAAATTGATTTCGTCCTTTTTTTACCCCCCCCCCCCCTTAGATTTCACTCCCACTATAAATTATTCTATGATATTATTCTACGTTACCAGCAAAGGTGGACCATGTCTGCAGTGTGGAAATATTTTAAAGTTTCTGATAAAGACCCCAAATTTGCAATCTGTACTCTTTGCTCAACAGAAATTTCAAGAGGGGGTACAGTGCCAAAGAATTTTTCAACAACAGGTTTGATACACCACCTGAAAACACATCATTCAGTTCAGCATTCTGATTACAAGAAAACAGCGCCACTTTCAAAAAGTGCCTCAGGCTTAACACCATCTGTGGCCACAGTGTTTGAAAAGGTTAAAAAATATGCAAGTGACAGTCCCAAAGCTCATGCCATTACAGCTAAAATTATGGAATTTATTGCATTAGACGACCAGCCATTCTCTGTTGTGGAGGACATTGGATTCCGTAGGCTCATGCAACATATTGTGCCGCGTTACTCACTACCAAGCAGACGCTACTTTGCAGATACCAGTCTACATGAATTGTTTAGCAGTGTTAGAAAACACGTTCAGGAGCTCATGACTACCGACATCATAGCAATCAGTTTTACTACCGACATTTGGAGTTCAGATGTCAGTCCGACGAACATGTTCAGCCTGACAGCGCAGTGGATAGATGACAAATTTCAATTGCAAAACATCCTACTTAATGCACGTGAGTTTGTTGGATCACATAATGCAGCAGCAATATCTGATGCTTTAAAAACCATGACACTTGGCACATTGAGAAGTCTAAAGTGCATTTGATTGTCCGAGATAATGCACGGAACATGGCAAAGGCAATGGAGGACAGTGAACTTCAAAGCATACCGTGCATGGCACATACACTACAATTGGCTGTGAATGAAGGATTGCTGAGTCAGCGCACCATATCTGATATCATATCAAAAGGAAGAAAAATTGTGGGTCACTTTAAGCATTCTCTGCTTGCTTATTGCAGATTACAAGCTTTGCAGATGCAGTTTGGAATGGCACCGAAACGACTGCAGCAAGATGTAGCCACTCGTCTTTTTGAACAA